>NC_059182.1:5035165-5255343 GCF_020631705.1 Daphnia magna
CAGTATGCTTCGTTCAGTTTTGTCTGAATACAAGTATATTTGATGCAGTATACATATAGAAGTAAAAACTCATGGTATAATAGTGTATTCACATTGAATACAAGTATATTCCATGCAATTTACATATAGAAGTAAAAACTCATGGTATAACAGTGTATTCACATTGAATACAAGTATATTTGATGCTGTTTACATATAGAAGTAAAAACTCATGGTATACCAGTGTATTCACATTGAATACAAGTATATTCCATGCAGTTTACATATAGAAGTAAAAACTCATGGTATAACAGAGGATTCACATTGAATACTAGTATATTTGATGCTGTTTACATATAAAAGTAAAAACTCATGGTATAACAGTGTATTCACATTGAATACAAGTATTTTTGATGCTGTTTACATATTGAAGTAAAAACTCATGGTATAACAGTGTATTCACATTGAATACAAGTATATTCCATGCAGTTTACAGATAGAAGTAAAAACTCGTGGTATAACAGTGTATTCACATCGAATACAAGTATATTTGATGCTGTTTACATATAGAAGTAAAAACTCATGGTATAACAGTGTATTCACATTGAATACAAGTTTATTTGATGCTGTTTACATATAGAAGTAAAAACTCATGGTATAACAGTGTATTCACATTGAATACAAGTATATTTGATGCAGTATACATATAGAAGTAAAAACTCATGGTATAACAGTGTATTCACATTGAATACAAGTATATTCCATGCAGTTTAAATATAGAAGTAAAAACTCATGGTATAACAGTGTATTCACATTGAATACAAGTATATTTGATCCTGTTTACATATAGAAGTAGAAACTCATGGTATAAGAGTGTATTCACATTGAATACTCGTATATTTGATGCTGTTTACATATAGAAATAAAAACTCATGGTATAACAGCGTATTCACATTGAATACAAGTATATTTGATTCAGTATACATATAGAAGTAAAAACTCAGGGTATAACAGTGTATTCACATTGAATACAAGTATATTTGATGCAGTATACATATAGAAGTAAAAACTCATGGTATAACAGTTTATTCACATTGAATACAAGTATATTCCATGCAGTTTACATATAGAAGTAAAAACTCATGGTATAACAGTGTATTCACATTGAATACAAGTATATTTGATCCTGTTTAAATATAGAAGTAGAAACTCATGGTATAACAGTGTATTCACATTAAATACAAGTATATTTGATGCAGTATACAAATAGAAGTAAAAACTCATGGTATAACAGTGTATTCACATTGAATACAAGTATATTTGATGCTGTTTACATATAGAAGTAAAAACTCATGGTATAACAGTGTATTCACATTAAATACAAGTATATTCCATGCAGTTTACATATAGAAGTAAAAACTCATGGTATAACAGTGTATTCACATTGAATACAAGTATATTTGATCCTGTTTAAATATAGAAGTAGAAACTCATGGTATAACAGTGTATTCACATTGAATACAAGTATATTTGATGCAGTATACATATAGAAGTAAAAACTCATGGTATAACAGTGTATTCACATTGAATACAAGTATATTTGATGCTGTTTACATATAGAAGTAAAAACTCATGGTATAACAGTGTATTCACATTCAATACAAGTATATTTGATGCTGTTTACATATCGAAGTAAAAACTCATGGTATAACAGTGTATTCACATTGAATACAAGTATATTTGATGCAGTATACATATAGACGTAAAAACTCATGGTATAACAGTGTATTCACATTGAATACAAGTATATTTGATGCTGTTTACATATAGAAGTAAACACTCATGGTATAACAGTGTATTCTTATTGAATACAAGTATATTTGATGCAAGTTACATACATAAGAAGTAAAAACTCATGGTATAACAGTGTATTCACATTGAATACAAGTATATTTGATGCTGTTTACATATAGAAGTAAACACTCATGGTATAACAGTGTATTCTTATTGAATACAAGTATATTTGATGAAGTTTACATATAGAAGTAAAAACTCATGGTATAACAGTGTATTCACATTGAATACAAGTATATTTGATCCTGTTTATATATAGAAGTAAAAACTCATGGTATAACAGTGTATTCACATTGAATACAAGTATATTTGATCCTGTTTACATATAGAAGTAGAAACTCATGGTATAACAGTGTATTCACATTGAATAAAAGTATATTTGATGCAGTATACATATTGAAGTAAAAACTCATGGTATAACAGTGTATTCACATTGAATACAAGTATATTTAATGCAGTATACATATGAAAGTAAAAACTCATGGTATAACAGTGTATTCTTATTGAATACAAGTATATTTCATGAAGTTTACATATAGAAGGAAAAACTCATGGTATAAAAGTGTATTCACATTGCACACAAGTATATTTGATGCAGAATACATATAGAAGTAAAAACTCATGGTATAACAGTGTATTCACATTCAATACAAGTATATTTGATGCAGTATACATATAGAAGTAAAAACTCATGGTATAACAGTGTATTCACATTGAATACAATTATATTTGATGCTGTTTACATATAGAAGTAAAAACTCATGGTATAACAGTGTATTCACATTGAATACAAGTATATTTGATGCTGTTTACGTATAGAAGTAAAAACTCATAGTATAACAGTGTATTCACATTGAATACAAGTATATTTGATGCAGAATACATATAGAAGTAAAAGCTCATGGTATAACAGTGTATTCACATTGAATACAAGTATATTTGATCCTGTTTACATATAGAAGTAGAAACTCATAGTATAACAGTGTATTGACATTGAATGCTAGTATATTTGATGCAGAATACATATAGAAGTAAAAACTCATGGTATAACAGTGTATTCACATTGAATACAAGTATATTTGATGCTGTTTACATATAGAAGTAAAAACTCATCGTATAACAGTGTATTCACATTGAATACAAGTATATTTGATGCTGTTTACATACAGAAGTAAAAACACATGGTATAACAGTGTATTCACATTGAATACAAGTATATTTGATGCAGTATTCATATAGAAGTAAAAACTCATGGTATAACAGTGTATTCACATTGAATACAAGTATATTTTATGCTGTTTACATGTAGAAGTAAAAACTCATGGTATAACAGTGTATTCACATTGAATACAAGTATATTTGATGCAGTATACATATAGAAGTAAAAACTCATAGGTATAACAGTGTATTCACATTGAATACAAGTATATTTGATGCTGTTTACATATAGAAATAAAATCATGTTATAACAGTGTATTCACATTGAATACAAGTATATTTGATGCAGTATACATATAGAAGTAAAAACTCATGGTATAACAGTGTATTCTTATTGAATACAAGTATATTTGATGCAGTTTACATATAGAAGTAAAAACTCATGGTATAACAGTGTATTCACATTGAATACAAGTATATTTGATCCTGTTTATATATAGAAGTAAAAACTCATGGTATAACAGTGTATTCACATTGAATACAAGTATATTTGATCCTGTTTACATATAGAAGTAGAAACTCATGGTATAACAGTGTATTCAAATTGAATACAAGTATATTTGATGCAGTTTACATATAGAAGTAAAAACTAATGGTATAACAGTGTATTCACATTGAATACAAGTATATTCCATGCAGTTTACTTATAGAAATTTTAATTCATGGTATAACAGTGGATTCACATTGAATACAAGTATATTTGATCCTGTTTATATATAGAAGTAAAAACTCATGGTATAACAGTGTATTCACATTGAATACAAGTATATTTGATCCTGTTTACATATAGAAGTAGAAACTCATGGTATAACAGTGTATTCACATTGAATACAAGTATATTTGATGCAGTATACATATAGAAGTAAAAACTCATGGTATAACAGTGTATTCACTTAAATACAAGTATATTTGATACTGTTTACATATAGAAGTAGAAACTCATGGTATAACAGTGTATTCTTATTGAATACAAGTATATTTGATGCTGTTTACATATAGAAGAAAAACTCATGGTATAACAGTGTATTCACATTGAATACAAGTATATTTGATGCAGAATACATATAGAAGTAAAAACTCACGGTATAACAGTGTATTCACATTCAATACAAGTATATTTGATGCAGTATACATATAGAAGTAAAAACTCATGGTATAACAGTGTATTCACATTGAATACAAGTATATTTGATGCTGCTTACATACAGAAGTAAAAACTAATGGTATGACAGTGTATTCACATTGAATACAAGTATATTTGATGCAGTATTCATATAGAAGTAAAACTCATGGTATAACAGTGTATTCACATTGAATACAAGTATATTTGATGCTGTTTACATATAGAAGTAAAAAATCATGTTATAACAGTGTATTCACATTGAATACAAGTATATTTGATGCTGTTTACATACAGAAGTAAAAACTCATGGTATAACAGTGTATTCTTATTGAATACAAGTATATTTGATGCTGTTTACATATAGAAGTAAAAACTCATGGTATAACAGTGTATTCACATTGAATACAAGTATATTTGATGCAGAATACATATAGAAGTACAAACTCATGGTATAACAGTGTATTCACATTGAATACAAGTATACTTGATGCAGTATACATATAGAAGTAAATAACTCGAATGGTATAACAGTGTATTCACATTGAATACAAGTATATTTGATGCTGTTTACATATAGAAATAAAATCATGTTATAACAGTGTATTCACATTGAATACAAGTATATTTGATGCAGAATACATATAGAAGTAAAAACTCATGGTATAACAGTGTAATCTTATTGAATACAAGTATATTTGATGCAGTTTACATATAGAAGTAAAAACTCATGGTATAACAGTGTATTCACATTGAATACAAGTATATTTGATCCTGTTTATATATAGAAGTAAAAACTCATGGTATAACAGTGTATTCACATTGAATACAAGTATATTTGATCCTGTTTACATATAGAAGTAGAAACTCATGGTATAACAGTGTATTCACATTGAATACAAGTATATTTGATGCAGTTTACATATAGAAGTAAAAACTCATGGTATAACAGTGTATTGACATTGAATACAAGTATATTCCATGCAGTTTACATATAGAAATTTTAACTCATGGTATAACAGTGGATTCACATTGAATACAAGTATATTTGATGCTGTTTACGTATAGAAGTAAAAACTCATGGTATAACAGTGTATTCACATTGAATACAAGTATATTTGATGCAGTATACATATAGAAGTAAAAACTCATGGTATAACAGTGTATTCACATTGAATACAAGTATATTTAATGCAGTATACATGTAGAAGTAAAAACTCATGGTATAACAGTGTATTCTTATTGAATACAAGTATATTTGATGAAGTTTACATATAGAAGGAAAAACTCATGGTATAACATTGTATTCACATTGAACACAAGTATATTTGATGCAGAATACATATAGAAGTAAAAACTCATGGTATAACAGTGTATTCACATTCAATACAAGTATATTTGATGCAGTATACATATAGAAGTAAAAACTCATGGTATAACAGTGTATTCACATTGAATACAAGTATATTTGATGCTGTTTACACATAGAAGTAAAAACTCATGGTATAACAGTGTATTCACATTGAATACAAGTATATTTGACGCTGTTTACATATAGAAGTAAAAACTCATGGTATAACAGTGTATTCACATTGAATACAAGTATATTTGATGCAGTATACATATAGAAGTAAAAACTCATGGTATAACAGTGTATTCACATTGAATACAAGTATATTTGATGCTGTTTACATATAGAAGTAAACACTCATGGTATAACAGTGTATTCACATTGAATACAAGTATATTTGATGCTGTTTACATATAGAAGTAAAAACTCATGGTATAACAGTGTATTCACATTGAATACAAGTATATTTGATGCTGTTTACATATAGAAGTAAAAACTCATGGTATAACAGTGTATTCACATTGAATACAAGTATATTCCATGCAGTTTACATATAGAAATTTTAACTCATGGTATAACAGTAGATTCACATTGAAAACAAGTATATTTGATGCTGTTTACGTATAGAAGTAAAAACTCATGGTATAACAGTGTATTCACATTGAATACAAGTATATTTGATGCTGTTTACATATAGAAGTTAAAACTCATGGTATAACAGTGTATTCACATTGAATACAAGTATATTTGATGCAGTATACATATAGAAGTAAAAACTCATGGTATAACAGTGTATTCACATTGAATACAAGTATATTTGATTCTGTTTACATATAGAAGTAAAAACTCATGGTATAACAGTGTATTCACATTGAATAAAAGTATATTTGATGCAGTATACATATTGAAGTAAAAACTCATGGTATAACAGTGTATTCACATTGAATACAAGTATATTTAATGCAGTATACATGTAGAAGTAAAAACTCATGGTATAACAGTGTATTCTTATTGAATACAAGTATATTTGATGAAGTTTACATATAGAAGGAAAAACTCATGGTATAACAGTGTATTCACATTGAACACAAGTATATTTGATGCAGAATACATATAGAAGTAAAAACTCATGGTATAACAGTGTATTCACATTCAATACAAGTATATTTGATGCAGTATACATATAGAAGTAAAAACTCATGGTATAACAGTGTATTCACATTGAATACAAGTATATTTGATGCTGTTTACATATAGAAGTAAAAACTCATGGTATAACAGTGTATTCACATTGAATACAAGTATATTTGATGCTGTTTACATATAGAAGTAAAAACTCATGGTATAACAGTGTATTCACATTGAATACAAGTATATTCCATGCAGTTTACATATAGAAATTTTAACTCATGGTATAACAGTAGATTCACATTGAAAACAAGTATATTTGATGCTGTTTACGTATAGAAGTAAAAACTCATGGTATAACAGTGTATTCACATTGAATACAAGTATATTTGATGCTGTTTACATATAGGAAGTAAAAACTCATGGTATAACAGTGTATTCACATTGAATACAAGTATATTTGATGCAGTATACATATAGAAGTAAAAACTCATGGTATAACAGTGTATTCACATTGAATACAAGTATATTTGATTCTGTTTACATATAGAAGTAAAAACTCATGGTATAACAGTGTATTCACATTGAATAAAAGTATATTTGATGCAGTATACATATTGAAGTAAAAACTCATGGTATAACAGTGTATTCACATTGAATACAAGTATATTTAATGCAGTATACATGTAGAAGTAAAAACTCATGGTATAACAGTGTATTCTTATTGAATACAAGTATATTTGATGAAGTTTACATATAGAAGGAAAAACTCATGGTATAACAGTGTATTCACATTGAACACAAGTATATTTGATGCAGAATACATATAGAAGTAAAAACTCATGGTATAACAGTGTATTCACATTCAATACAAGTATATTTGATGCAGTATACATATAGAAGTAAAAACTCATGGTATAACAGTGTATTCACATTGAATACAATTATATTTGATGCTGTTTACATATAGAAGTAAAAACTCATGGTATAACAGTGTATTCACATTCAATACAAGTATATTTGATGCAGTATACATATAGAAGTAAAAACTCATGGTATAACAGTGTATTCACATTGAATACAAGTATATTTGATGCTGTTTACATATAGAAGTAAAAACTCATGGTATAACAGTGTATTCACATTGAATACAAGTATATTTGATGTAGTATACATATAGAAGTAAAAACTCATGGTATAACCGTGTATTCACATTGAATACAAGTATATTTGATTCTGTTAACATATAGAAGTAAAAACTCATGGTATAACAGTGTATTCACATTGAATAAAAGTATATTTGATGCAGTATACATATAGAAGTAAAAACTCATGGTATAACAGTGTATTCACATTGAATACAAGTATATTTGATGCTGTTTACATATAGAAGTAAAAAATCATGTTATAACAGTGTATTCACATTGAATACAAGTATATTTGATGCTGTTTACATACAGAAGTAAAAACTCATGGTATAACAGTGTATTCTTATTGAATACAAGTATATTTGATGCTGTTTATATATAGAAGTAAAAACTCATGGTATAACAGGGTATTCACATTGAATACAAGTATATTTGATCCTGTTTACATATAGAAGTAGAAACTCATGGTATAACAGTGTATTCACATTGAATACAAGTATATTTGATGCAGTTTACATATAGAAGCAAAAACTCATGGTATAACAGTGTATTCACATTGAATACAAGTATATTCCATGCAGTTTACATATAGAAATTTTAACTCATGGTATAACAGTAGATTCACATTGAAAACAAGTATATTTGATGCTGTTTACGTATAGAAGTAAAAACTCATGGTATAACAGTGTATTCACATTGAATACAAGTATATTTGATGCTGTTTACATATAGAAGTTAAAACTCATGGTATAACAGTGTATTCACATTGAATACAAGTATATTTGATGCAGTATACATATAGAAGTAAAAACTCATGGTATAACAGTGTATTCACATTGAATACAAGTATATTTGATTCTGTTTACATATAGAAGTAAAAACTCATGGTATAACAGTGTATTCACATTGAATAAAAGTATATTTGATGCAGTATACATATTGAAGTAAAAACTCATGGTATAACAGTGTATTCACATTGAATACAAGTATATTTAATGCAGTATACATGTAGAAGTAAAAACTCATGGTATAACAGTGTATTCTTATTGAATACAAGTATATTTGATGAAGTTTACATATAGAAGGAAAAACTCATGGTATAACAGTGTATTCACATTGAACACAAGTATATTTGATGCAGAATACATATAGAAGTAAAAACTCATGGTATAACAGTGTATTCACATTCAATACAAGTATATTTGATGCAGTATACATATAGAAGTAAAAACTCATGGTATAACAGTGTATTCACATTGAATACAATTATATTTGATGCTGTTTACATATAGAAGTAAAAACTCATGGTATAACAGTGTATTCACATTCAATACAAGTATATTTGATGCAGTATACATATAGAAGTAAAAACTCATGGTATAACAGTGTATTCACATTGAATACAAGTATATTTGATGCTGTTTACATATAGAAGTAAAAACTCATGGTATAACAGTGTATTCACATTGAATACAAGTATATTTGATGTAGTATACATATAGAAGTAAAAACTCATGGTATAACCGTGTATTCACATTGAATACAAGTATATTTGATTCTGTTAACATATAGAAGTAAAAACTCATGGTATAACAGTGTATTCACATTGAATAAAAGTATATTTGATGCAGTATACATATAGAAGTAAAAACTCATGGTATAACAGTGTATTCACATTGAATACAAGTATATTTGATGCTGTTTACATATAGAAGTAAAAAATCATGTTATAACAGTGTATTCACATTGAATACAAGTATATTTGATGCTGTTTACATACAGAAGTAAAAACTCATGGTATAACAGTGTATTCTTATTGAATACAAGTATATTTGATGCTGTTTACATATAGAAGTAAAAACTCATGGTATAACAGTGTATTCACATTGAATACAAGTATATTTGATGCAGAATACATATAGAAGTACAAACTCATGGTATAACAGTGTATTCACATTGAATACAAGTATACTTGATGCAGTATACATATAGAAGTAAAAACTCGAGGTATAACAGTGTATTCACATTGAATACAAGTATATTTGATGAAGTTTACATATAGAAGGAAAAACTCATGGTATAACAGTGTATTTACATTGAACACAAGTATATTTGATGCAGAATACATATAGAAGTAAAAACTCATGGTATAACAGTGTATTCACATTCAATACAAGTATATTTGATGCAGTATACATATAGAAGTAAAAACTCATGGTATAACAGTGTATTCACATTGAATACAATAATATTTGATGCTGTTTACATATAGAAGTAAAAACTCATGGTATAACAGTGTATTCACATTCAATACAAGTATATTTGATGCAGTATACATATAGAAGTAAAAACTCATGGTATAACAGTGTATTCACATTGAATACAAGTATATTTGATGCTGTTTACATACAGAAGTAAAAACTCATGGTATAACAGTGTATTCACATTGAATACAAGTATATTTGATGCAGTATTCATATAGAAGTAAAAACTCATGGTATAACAGTGTATTCACATTGAATACAAGTATATTTGATGCTGTTTACATATAGAAGTAAAAACTCATGGTATAACAGTGTATTCACATTGAATACAAGTATATTTGATGTAGTATACATATAGAAGTAAAAACTCATGGTATAACCGTGTATTCACATTGAATACAAGTATATTTGATTCTGTTTACATATAGAAGTAAAAACTCATGGTATAACAGTGTATTCACATTGAATAAAAGTATATTTGATGCAGTATACATATAGAAGTAAAAACTCATGGTATAACAGTGTATTCACATTGAATACAAGTATATTTGATGCTGTTTACATATAGAAGTAAAAAATCATGTTATAACAGTGTATTCACATTGAATACAAGTATATTTGATGCTGTTTACATACAGAAGTAAAAACTCATGGTATAACAGTGTATTCTTATTGAATACAAGTATATTTGATGCTGTTTACATATAGAAGTAAAAACTCATGGTATAACAGTGTATTCACATTGAATACAAGTATATTTGATGCAGAATACATATAGAAGTACAAACTCATGGTATAACAGTGTATTCACATTGAATACAAGTATACTTGATGCAGTATACATATAGAAGTAAAAACTCGAGGTATAACAGTGTATTCACATTGAATACAAGTATATTTGATGAAGTTTACATATAGAAGGAAAAACTCATGGTATAACAGTGTATTCACATTGAACACAAGTATATTTGATGCAGAATACATATAGAAGTAAAAACTCATGGTATAACAGTGTATTCACATTCAATACAAGTATATTTGATGCAGTATACATATAGAAGTAAAAACTCATGGTATAACAGTGTATTCACATTGAATACAATTATATTTGATGCTGTTTACATATAGAAGTAAAAACTCATGGTATAACAGTGTATTCACATTCAATACAAGTATATTTGATGCAGTATACATATAGAAGTAAAAACTCATGGTATAACAGTGTATTCACATTGAATACAAGTATATTTGATGCTGTTTACATATAGAAGTAAAAACTCATGGTATAACAGTGTATTCACATTGAATACAAGTATATTTGATGTAGTATACATATAGAAGTAAAAACTCATGGTATAACCGTGTATTCACATTGAATACAAGTATATTTGATTCTGTTTACATATAGAAGTAAAAACTCATGGTATAACAGTGTATTCACATTGAATAAAAGTATATTTGATGCAGTATACATATAGAAGTAAAAACTCATGGTAGTATAACAGTGTATTCACATTGAATACAAGTATATTTGATGCTGTTTACATATAGAAGTAAAAACTCATGTTATAACAGTGTATTCACATTGAATACAAGTATATTTGATGCTGTTTACATACAGAAGTAAAAACTCATGGTATAACAGTGTATTCTTATTGAATACAAGTATATTTGATGCTGTTTACATATAGAAGTAAAAACTCATGGTATAACAGTGTATTCACATTGAATACAAGTATATTTGATGCAGAATACATATAGAAGTACAAACTCATGGTATAACAGTGTATTCACATTGAATACAAGTTTATTTGATGCAGTATACATATAGAAGTAAAAACTCATGGTATAACAGTGTATTCACATTGAATACAAGTATATTTGATGCTGTTTACATATAGAAATAAAAACTCCTGTTATAACAGTGTATTCACATTAAATACAAGTATATTTGATGCAGAATACATATAGAAGTAAAAACTCATGGTATAACAGTGGTATTCACATTGAATACAAGTATATTTGATCCTCTTTACATATAGAAGTAAAAACTCATGGTATAACAGTGTATTCACATTGAATACAAGTATATTTGATGCAGTATACATATAGAAGTAAAAACTCATGGTATAACAGTGTATTCTTATTGAATACCAGTATATTTGATGCAGTTTACATATAGAAGTAAAAACTCATGGTATAACAGTGTATTCACATTGAATACAAGTATATTTGATCCTGTTTATATATAGAAGTAAAAACTCATGGTATAACAGTGTATTCACATTGAATACAAGTATATTTGATCCTGTTTACATATAGAAGTATAAACTCATGGTATAACAGTGTATTCACATTGAATACAAGTATATTTGATGCAGTTTACATATAGCAGTAAAAACTCATGGTATAACAGTGTATTCACATTGAATAAAAGTATATTCCATGCAGTTTACATATAGAAATTTTAACTCATGGTATAACAGTGGATTCACATTGAATACAAGTATATTTGATGCTGTTTACGTATAGAAGTAAAAACTCATGGTATAACAGTGTATTCACATTGAATAAAAGTATATTTGATGCAGTATACATATTGAAGTAAAAACTCATGGTATAACAGTGTATTCACATTGAATACAAGTATATTTAATGCAGTATACATGTAGAAGTAAAAACTCATGGTATAACATTGTATTCTTATTGAATACAAGTATATTTGATGAAGTTTACATATAGAAGGAAAAACTCATGGTATAACAGTGTATTCACATTGAACACAAGTATATTTGATGCAGAATACATATAGAAGTAAAAACTCATGGTATAACAGTGTATTCACATTGAATACAAGTATATTTGATTCCGTTTACATATAGAAGTAAAAACTCATGGTATAACAGTGTATTCACATTGAATAAAAGTATATTTGATGCAGTATACATATAGAAGTAAAAACTCATGGTATAACAGTGTATTCACATTGAATACAAGTATATTTGATGTAGTATACATATAGAAGTAAAAACTCATGGTATAACCGTGTATTCACATTGAATACAAGTATATTTGATTCTGTTTACATATAGAAGTAAAAACTCATGGTATAACAGTGTATTCACATTGAATAAAAGTATATTTGATGCAGTATACATATAGAAGTAAAAACTCGTGGTATAACAGTGTATTCACATTGAATACAAGTATATTTGATGCTGTTTACATATAGAAGTAAAAAATCATGTTATAACAGTGTATTCACATTGAATACAAGTATATTTGATGCTGTTTACATACAGAAGTAAAAACTCATGGTATAACAGTGTATTCTTATTGACTACAAGTATATTTGATGCTGTTTACATATAGAAGTAAAAACTCATGGTATAACAGTGTATTCACATTGAATACAAGTATATTTGATGCAGAATACATATAGAAGTACAAACTCATGGTATAACAGTGTATTCACATTGAATACAAGTTTACTTGATGCAGTATACATATAGAAGTAAAAACTCGAGGTATAACAGTGTATTCACATTGAATACAAGTATATTTGATGCTGTTTACATATAGAAATAAAATCCTGTTATAACAGTGTATTCACATTAAATACAAGTATATTTGATGCAGAATACATATAGAAGTAAAAACTCATGGTATAACAGGGTATTCACATTGAATACAAGTATATTTGATCCTCTTTACATATAGAAGTAAAAACTCATGGTATAACAGTGTATTCACATTGAATACAAGTATATTTGATGCAGTATACATATAGAAGTAAAAACTCATGGTATAACAGTGTATTCTTATTGAATACCAGTATATTTGATGCAGTTTACATATAGAAGTAAAAACTCATGGTATAACAGTGTATTCACATTGAATACAAGTATATTTGATCCTGTTTATATATAGAAGTAAAAACTCATGGTATAACAGTGTATTCACATTGAATACAAGTATATTTGATCCTGTTTACATATAGAAGTATAAACTCATGGTATAACAGTGTATTCACATTGAATACAAGTATATTTGATGCAGTTTACATATAGCAGTAAAAACTCATGGTATAACAGTGTATTCACATTGAATAAAAGTATATTCCATGCAGTTTACATATAGAAATTTTAACTCATGGTATAACAGTGTATTCACATTGAATACAAGTATATTTGATGCTGTTTACATATAGAAGTAAAAACTCATGGTATAACAGTGTATTCACATTGAATAAAAGTATATTTGATGCAGTATACATATTGAAGTAAAAACTCATGGTATAACAGTGTATTCACATTGAATACAAGTATATTTAATGCAGTATACATGTAGAAGTAAAAACTCATGGTATAACATTGTATTCTTATTGAATACAAGTATATTTGATGAAGTTTACATATAGAAGGAAAAACTCATGGTATAACAGTGTATTCACATTGAACACAAGTATATTTGATGCAGAATACATATAGAAGTAAAAACTCATGGTATAACAGTGTATTCACATTGAATACAAGTATATTTGATGCTGTTTACATATAGAAGTAAAAACTCATGGTATAACAGTGTATTCACATTGAATACAAGTACATTTGATGCAGTATACATATAGAAGTAAAAACTCATGGTATAACAGTGTATTCACATTGAATACAAGTATATTTGATGCTGTTTACATATAGAAGTAAAAAATCATGTTATAACAGAGTATTCACATTGAATACAAGTATATTTGATGCAGAATACATATAGAAGTAAAAACTCATGGTATAACAAAGTATTCACATTGAATACAAGTATATTTGATCCTGTTTACATATAGAAGTAGAAACTCATGGTATAACAGTGTATTCTTATTGAATACAAGTATATTTGATGCTGTTTACATATAGAAGTAAAAACTCATCGTATAACAGTGTATTCACATTGAATACAAGTATATTTGATGCTGTTTACATACAGAAGTAAAAACTCATGGTATAACAGTGTATTCACATTGAATACAAGGATATTTGATGCTGTTTACATATAGAAGTAAAAACTTATGGAATAACAGTGTATTCTTATTGAATACAAGTATATTTGATGAAGTTTACATATAGAAGTAAAAACTCATGGTATAACAGTGTAGTCACATTGAATACAAGTATATTTGATCCTGTTTATATATAGAAGTAAAAACTCATGGTATAACAGTTTATTCACATTGAATAAAAGTATATTTGATCCTGTTTACATATAGAAGTAGAAACTCATGGTATAACTGTCTATTCATATTGAATACAAGTATATATGATGCTGTTTACATATAAAAGGAAAAACTCATGGTATAACAGTGTATTCACATTGAACACAAGTATATTTGATTCAGAATACATATAGAAGTAAAAACTCATGGTATAACAGTGTATTCACATTCAATACAAGTATATTTGATGCAGTATACATATAGAAGTAAAAACTCATGGTATAACAGTGTATTCACATTGAATACAAGTATATTTGATGCAGTATACATATAGAAGTAAAAACTCATGGTATAACAGTGTATTCAAATTGAATACAAGTATATTTGATGCAGTTTACATATAGAAGTAAAAACTCATGGTATAACAGTGTATTCACATTGAATACAAGTATATTCCATGCAGTTTACATATAGAAGTAAAAACTCATGGTATAACAGTGTATTCACATTGAATACAAGTATATTCCATGCAGTTTACATATAGATGTAAAAACTCATGGTATAACAGTGTATTCACATTGAATACAAGTATATTTGATGCTGTTTACATATAGAAGTAAAAACTCATGGTATAACAGTGTATTCACATTGAATACAAGTATATTTAATGCTGTTTACATGTAGAAGTAAAAACTCAAGGTATAACAGTGTATTCACATTGAATACAAGTATATTTGATGAAGTTTACATATAGAAGGAAAAACTCATGGTATAACAGTGTATTCACATTGAACACAAGTATATTTGATGCAGAATACATAAAGAAGTAAAAACTCATGGTATAACAGTGTATTTACATTCAATACAAGTATATTTGATGCAGTATACATATAGAAGTAAAAACTCATGGTATAACAGTGTATTCACATTGAATACAATTATATGTGATGCTGTTTACATATAGAAGTAAAAACTCATGGTATAACAGTGTATTCACATTGAATACAAGTATATTTGATGCTGTTTACATATAGAAGTAAAAATTCATGGTATAACAGTGTATTCACATTGAATACAAGTATATTTGATGCAGTATACATATAGAAGTAAAAACTCATGGTATAACAGTGTATTCACATTGAATACAAGTATATTTGATGCTGTTTACATATAGAAGTAAAAAATCATGTTATAACAGAGTATTCACATTGAATACAAGTATATTTGATGCAGAATACATATAGAAGTAAAAACTCATGGTATAACAAAGTATTCACATTGAATACAAGTATATTTGATCCTGTTTACATATAGAAGTAGAAACTCATGGTATAACAGTGTATTCTTATTGAATACAAGTATATTTGATGCTGTTTACATATAGAAGTAAAAACTCATCGTATAACAGTGTATTCACATTGAATACAAGTATATTTGATGCTGTTTACATACAGAAGTAAAAACTCATGGTATAACAGTGTATTCACATTGAATACAAGGATATTTGATGCTGTTTACATATAGAAGTAAAAACTCATGGAATAACAGTGTATTCTTATTGAATACAAGTATATTTGATGAAGTTTACATATAGAAGTAAAAACTCATGGTATAACAGTTGTAATAGTTTCTAGACTGTGTATTTGCCAGTAAACTAACTCTACTTAAGACGATACAACCATGTGCTTATATACCAAGAGATTGAAGGTTAAGAAGGGAGGGGTTTACAATAACTTTTACTTTTATCATTAACTATTATCCACAGGGAAGGTCGCATTCGTGACGACCTTCTTGCTGGGTGGGGCTGCAGTTGCTAGGAGGAGTTGCTGCGGTCTATTACATTCCTTCCCCCCTTCGGCAAGAAGAAATTGGTCCTCCAATTTTCTCTTTGTCTTCTGATTTTCTTCTTCTCCTTACTTCTCTTCGGCATGTGGCGTGGCAATGATTAGGTGAAAACTTGTTCTTTACCCGTCACCTACTTTCTTTCCTTCACCGTTATTCGTGTTTGTTGGGCTACAGTATGAGGCACAAAATACAAGATATGTTTTTTTATACCGTTATTCATTGTCTTTATGCTAATAAAGTGTTAGTAAATAATTGCTGGTCTACGTTCCTTTTTACTGGAATGCTACTACAGATTTCAATCATTTTTTTTTTTTTTTTTTTTGTAATGCTTTTCTTCTCTTCTCTTCTTTTAGTTTTTTTTTTTCTTTTCTTTTACGTCGGTTCTTGGTTTTCTGTCGTTCGTTGTTTTTCTCGATCTGCGGTGTTTTTACCGGAATGCCTGCTGGAGGAATTCGAAGATTCTGTCTAATGAATGCAATTTGTTGTCGTAATGTTTTCATTTTAGTGTTTTTGTTGTAGTAGTGGTAATAAACTGTTGTTGGTTCTTCAATTTTGTTTTGCTTCAATCTTATTCATTGCCAGAAGCCTTTCTCTTGCGGCTTCTTATACATTTCCAGTCTTCAAATATGTTTCTCCTATGTTCATCAAACGCGTAATCCCGAGGGGTGTTTCCATTGACATCAGTTATGTCTGGATCTGCTCCGTGTTCCAATAAGATATTTGTTATGAGATCTTGCCTATACATTGTGGCTAGGTGTAGGGCCGTATAGTTTCCTGGTTTAGTCGTTTGATTGATGTTAATGTGAATTTTCCTTTCACATGCTGCCCTAGCGAGAGTGTTGTTTCCATGTTTGGCGGCATAATGTAGGACGGTGCTGTTGTCCTTTGCCATTTGTGCAACGTTGGAACTTATCCACAAATAACTGGCCACTTCTTCATGCCCGTAGGCGATGGCGACCATTAGTGGTGTTTCTCCAAGGCTATTGTATGATGAAAACTTGTATTTGTGATATCGTAATATCCTGATCAAGAGTTTGTTATTTTCTGCTGCCGCTATATGTGCGATGGTCTGGCCATCCTCTTCTATATCTGGGTCAGCTCCGTAGTCTAACAGTAAATCCGTTATGTCCAGTTTTCCCGCTTTCACGCTTGTATGAAGTAGTGTTTTGTCGTTAAATTTCTGGTTAAGAAATTCTGCCTTCGGATGGTAATCCCATGCAGCGGGTCCTAACTTCTGGATGATACATCTTCTTATTTCTTCCCTTGGAGCGTCTATCATTTCGAGGAAAATTTCTTGCTCACGTAGTCGTGTGATGGCTTGTGTTCGTTTCTGCACGGCATCTGCTCTCGCTGCCGATAAGGTTGGGTGCGTTTTCATCGCACAGTTACTACATTTAGGTAATGTTTCTTGTTGTGTAGCATTTGGATTAAATTCGAACGTTGGTGGATAAAAACCATAATCACCGAAGAGCCCATCTCGTTGCGTTTCACTGTCCGTTTCACTTTCACTTTCAATCACCAAGTAGTTTATTTCTGGTTGGCTTTCACTATCACTTGCTTCATTACGTTGCACTGCGTCTTCACTGTTCTGTTCCATAATTTTTTTTTTTTTTTTTTTTTTAGTTAAAACTTCCACTTTTACTTAACACTTGTGTGTTTGGTGGCTGTTTAAGGACAATTCACTTGAAGTTTTCATATTTCGAGTTTTTAATACATTTACTACTTTCCCCTTTCACCAAAAATAAAAACTTGTTAAGTTTGTTTTTTTTTTTTTTTTTTTTAAATGTTAGTTGTTTTTAGATTCAACTTCTGTTGAGCATCTGCAAAGGTCTTCCCATACCATTCCATAACCCACAACATAAGTGCAAGTCGTGTGTTTTCCTGTGCATTTGCGAGCTTGATCGGATTCCCAGTTTTCTTCCATGACAGGATAAATATTACGTTGTTTCGGTGCGCTTGGTTGAGCCGGGCGTGATTGTGTGGGTCTTTCCATCGTAAGAGGTGTAGGAGCCGTCATCCTAGTGAACGGTTGCTCTATTATTTCTTCCGGTGGTTGAGTGCCTGAATTTGGGATCATTGAAGTTAATTCGTGCGCTTCTTCCGTATTTATTCCATATCGTCTTAATCTTCTAGCTTGTCGAATTTTTTCCATGATTCTTGTAAAAGGGTCACAAATGATCAATATGCGTAGGGATATGATGAATACAATGAATCCTATGATAGATAGGATAAGAATTTTTGATGTGTCGAACCATGAGAACATGGTTCCTATCTGATTATCCTGTTTTTCTGACATCACTATGTCAGAAACAGATTTTGAATTTGATTCCTGCATTAGGCCTACTAGATCGTTTAGTATGTTTAGTTGCTCCATTTCCATTGTTTCATGCGCTGGATGGCTCTTCAGACTGTAGTCGAAATCATTCAGGTGCAACTCTTCGAATTCTGTGATGAGGTCTAAGTTCGGCATGTGAATGCTTGCTTTTTGTTTTACCCATTCTCCATTTGTTGAATTGTGTTCCCAGGTGTGATGGAATCCATTTAAATTCACCAAATGAGTTTTCAAAAGCAATCGGAATATGGATGTATGGACCATCCATCTACTCCGATTGTGCAGTTTTTGTCTTCATAGGTGAAGAATGGTTGAAATCCACATTTTGATTCTTTTGCGGAGATGAAAATCCGTTTGGTTTCACATTGTTGGAGCGTTCATCGCTTGTCCGAAGCCTTGCAGTCTCGTACAGATGGGTAATCCGAGCGCTGAAGCGGCAAGAATTCCGTTACTTTGAGCTAACATCACCGCTTGAGTTTTCTTTATCGTTGATAGTTGACAATATACGTCGCGAATTTCTTTTGCAAGTTTGTTTTCGTGTTCTGTTTCTATACTTATTTTATATTGCTCATGCATTTTTGAAATATCGAATTTAATTTTGTCGCCGAATTCTTCTATATTTTGGGGTAGACCGCTTTCTGTTTCGTTTTTTATTGGCACCTCCGGTACTTGTTCTAGGGTTAAAGATGCTGCCTCGGGTATTTCTTGCTGAGATGTTTTTTCAGTGTCCTCAATAATTTCCATTATTGCATCCTCCGTAATGGTGTGATTTTTTGTGACTGGAGGATCTTCTATTTTTTCAGTTGTTGTGAGAGGTGTTGTTGAATTGCTTATTGATTCAGTTGTTGTTGTCGCTATAGTTGTCGTTGATGATTGTGTAGTGGACGTGGTTTCAGTTGTAGTTGATTGCAATGTATGTTCAGTATGTTGCGGATCACGACCCGCCACCTGACGGACAATTAACTAGGTCGGGCCGACTAGTTCGCAAGCCCACTATTTTTGATTTATAGTATGTGTAAGGCCACCAGGGGTGCTGTGTTCAGCGTCTTCTTGGTGGCCGATCTCGGTTAATGTTCCTTCTTCGCAATTGTTCAACAAGGTAGAGTAGACGCTATTATAAGTTGTGTCAGAGTCTGAATAAAAGCTAGAGAATCAGCAACAATTTACCTGAGTCAAGTGTCTTCAAATCAGTAATTACTTATCAGGTATTATCAGTAAGAGTAATTATTGTCAATGGTCCTTCGAAACTAACTAGTTTTTAAACAGAATTCTGTACAACTCGATTAAGTAACACTGCTAATAGGTCAAGCCACGCTACAGTCGTGTCAAAGAAAGAGTGTTGAGCACCTTGCGTAAGCATTAGTTTTAATATACTTGATAATTTACACTTATTTAAGTATTGTCGTCCTAACTATCACTCCCTTTTTGAAAGAAGTTAGTCTAAAAGCTGAATTCAGCCACTCCAGGGATGTACCCGAGAAGAACTCCAATTAGTCATGAAGTATCTCAGCGTATCAATGTAATCTAAGTTACAAGATAGTTCTAAGTTAGTGTGTTAATCCTTCTGCAAACAGTATCTCAACAGAATCAGAAGACTTGGGGCATATCATGCTCGCATCAAATTTGGTGAATTTGGCCCAAGTCTCACCGAACCTGTAGAACCTGAATACAGGCCATTGCCCCACGGTGTAACAATTGATGCAAAACTAGGTGCCTACGAAGAAGGTTTCTATAGCATTGCCATCAAGTATCTTCCCCGTGACGAAGCTGTTGCCATCACCAACATCAGAGTGAATGCTGACTATAGAAGATACCTAAACTTCCTGAGAGGATTACCGACTCGTGAGCCAACGCCAAGAGAACAAATTCATCCAGAGATTCCCTTGCCAGCTGTGCTCCAGCACCCAACACCACGTGAACCAGACTACGGAAGCACTCCGATTGCAAGGTTTTACGGGTACCAAGGACCTAGAAGCCATCCGAGGTCGCGTGGTCAATCTACCGTTGCAGAGCAGTCAACATCTCTAGCAACCAGGAACGTGGTCGTTCGCAGCCTTCTCGAAAACGAAAGAAGAAGAGAGGCTGAGGTTATTGAACAAGAAGTCGGTGCAGAAGAAACTGAAGACATCACTGAAGTGGAGACCAATTTTTCGATCAGAACAAACGATTCTGAGACTATCATTCAAGAAGAAAGTGAAGTAGAGGAGACAGTGAAAGGAGAGAGTGAAGAAAGCGGTTCGACCACATCTGAGGAATTCATCTTGTCCATCAACGAACGAGAATTTTGAAAAACCTCAGCGAATTCGCTCAAGAAGAGGCTTCATTTTTTGTTTTAAATTCCCTTCGTGTTATGTTAAACTAAGATCTTAGCCATCTAGTGGTAACAAACAAATTTTTTGTAACTCGACGAATACGTCAATAGACTGGTTTTCAACAAGCATATTTTCTTGTTGCTTTCTCAGAATTTAAAATACTGCCTTGAACAACTTTAATTTCCTTTTCCTCAAGATCGATTCTCAAATTCGTAGATTACTGAAATCAGTCTAATTCCAAACAATGGCGACCGCAAACAAAAAGCAACAGGCGCAGACTTTAACGCTCTTAACAATAGAGACATTGGAAAGGGAATTACACAAGAATTTGAAAAGTTATGATGAAGCTTGCAGAGACAATTTGTTGGAAGCAGCAGAAACAGCTTACGAACTAGCTGATGACAGAGCGCTAAGGCTTCTTAAGCATTATAGAGATGTCATACCCCAACTAGACGCCGAGATGCAAGCAAGATATGTCGACAAACACGAAGAGTTTGTAGACCGTCATCATACAATGGTTATCGATTGGAAAAGAAGAAGGCCAACTGCACCTTCGGAAAGAGAACCCTCTGAACATTCGGAAAATTCGGATGAAGAGGAGACAACTCCGACAACAACAGGAAACGTTGCGCAAGCAACAGGTGTACAAGCAACCAATACAGTTGCACTGCAACAACAGCAAAACTTCATGAGCATTGCTCATCTGCTACCAAGAATTGAATTAGCCAAATTTGAAGGGGATTCAAACAAATGGAGAGATTGGTGGGCGATTTTTCGAACACTTATCCACGAAAATCCATCACTACGACCCATCGAAAAATTCAGCAGATTGAAGATGCACATGAACGAAGACGCTGCTGGTGCAATATCATACCTGGACTTAACAGAAGAAAATTACACCAAGGCAATCGACATTTTAAATGGGAAATACAACAGGCCGAGATCGGCAAGAGCAGACCACTACATCGCAATTACGGAATTGCCTAGGGTAGATCGAGTAGAAGACTACAAGGCAATGAGGAAGTTGCACGACAGAGCAATGGGTCACGCCTTGAATCTTGGCGACTTAGAAAAGAATTCTGCACAAAATGAAGCAATTTCAGAGATAATTACAAGAAAACTACCTCTTGAATTAGTTTCAAGATGGCATGGGGAAACAAGAAGATCCCGTAAAACGTTAAAAGATCTCTTTACCTTCATCGACAGTGTAGCAGAAGATTGGGAATATGCGTTCTCGACTGAAAAGAACGAGAAGAAAAAACCTAAGCAAGAGGCTACTGAAAAAGCAAATCGAGTTACATTTGCATCCACACCAACGGCAGCGGAATTAGCAGTGACAGGAACTGCAACAATACATCCGAAAGATCGAAAAGAGAAGACCTCAACAACAATAAAAAGACCATGTTTGTTCTGCAAAGACAAACACCCCACGTACAAATGCGAAGTCGCAATAGAGAAGAAACTAGAGCAAGTTCGGAAGGAGAAAAGGTGTTGGAGGTGCCTCGGACAGAGTCACCAAGTGAGAGCCTGTTGGAAGACAAGCAATTGCGCCAAATGTGGCAAGGGTCACCATACAGCCATCTGTAATCAGACAG
This sequence comes from Daphnia magna, assembly GCF_020631705.1. Lineage (NCBI taxonomy): Eukaryota > Metazoa > Arthropoda > Branchiopoda > Diplostraca > Daphniidae > Daphnia > Daphnia magna. The sequence goes on from NC_059182.1 coordinate 5,058,518, forward strand.
TTCAGGGGCGAAAACAGTGACAGCTACGGTAGCAGCGTCCCCAATGTTAAAGGCAGCAGATGACGCTCCACTCTCAATAGAAGCACGCCTATTCGGTGGCGTGTACGTCCAAACAGCAACTGTTATAGTGGAAGGGCCAAACGGTTGGCACAAAGCTATAGCGTACATTGATCAAGGATCAAATGCAACACTGATCCGAAGCGAACTCGCTCAAACTCTAGGACTTCAGGAAGTGGGAAAAATCAAATTGAAACTTCAGGCAGTGGGTCACCTACACCCAGAAAAGGAACGAAGTGTAAGAAAGTTACGACTACGCGGGATAATTCCGGATGCCGAATCAATTGATTTAGAGGCGATTGAGCAACCCGAAATAGGAAAGGTTGCTGGATCGACAAAGACCGAATTCGTCAGTGAACTCTGGAACCAAGGTTACAAGTTGGCTGATGATAGAATTTTGAGCGGGACAGCAGGACCTTGCCAAATAGACATTTTGATTGGAGCCAATCAAGTCTGGAAGGTACTAGGCTCAAAACAGATCGTTTCGAAGACTGGAATTAGAGCCATCGAAAGCAAATTGGGTTGGTTACTACTTGGGCAGGATGAGACAGTTGCGATTTCCACCACTACGGCGATCGGCTTCCTCCTAAAGGCAAAAGAAGGAACACCACAATACCCAATGCAAGGCCCGAATTCGAACAGAAACGATGAAATTGATTTTGCGAAGTGGTGGAAATTAGAAAGTCTAGATCCACTAGAAAATGTGCCACTTTCGGATCGCTGGAAATCTTATACAGACTCCATCAAACAAGACGAAGATGGACATTATGTCGCACCGCTCCCATGGAACGGGAACAAAAAATACCTCAGCAAGAATGACGCCATGGCAGAAGGTCAGGCAAGGGCGCTGATGAAAAGGATGGAGAAGGATAACGAGATGAAGACTTCATACGAAGCTGAGTTCAGAAAACTGAAAGAACTTAGATTCATCTCTAAAGCAGACACCAATTTTAAGGGTATCTACACGATTCTACCCCATCACCCAGTTGTCCGTAAAGACAAAATCACCAGCAAAGTGAGACCTGTTTTCAATGGTTCTGCGAAGCCGAAAACAGGATTCAGCGCCAACGACTGTCTCGAAGAAGGACCCAATCTGAATCCTGACATTCTTGATGTTATCCTGACGTTTAGGCTAAATCCAATTGCCTGGACAGCTGATATCCGACAAGCATTTTTAATGGTAAAATTGCTAAACGAGGACGCGGAAGCGTTAAGGTTCCTTTTAGAAGACGAAAACGTCCCAGGAACGCTGCAGACCTACAAATGGAATAGACTACCATTTGGGCTAACATGTAGCCCGGCAGTGCTCAGGACCGTCCTAAAGAAACACCTCGAGTCATACAAAGGCGAACTAGCAGTAAGCAGTCGCCAAATGTTACGGCATCTATATGTAGACGACTACTTGTCAAATGCGCCTACATTAGAAGCAGCAAAGACCGTAATCGGTACGGTACTCAAACTTTTTTCAGAGGCAAAGATAGAATTGAGAAAATGGGTAACAAACGACCCGCAGCTGCGAGAGTATCTACAACAGAGCAATTTGACAGACGACTCATCCGATTCGTACTCGTGTCTTAATTTAGACCCACAAAAGGTACTAGGAGTGAGGTGGAATACCAGCACAGATTGCTTCTATTTCAAGTCTGACGTAATCGTAGATGTAGCCGCAAAAGTAAAAGTGCTAACAAAAAGATCGTTTGCTAAAATCTCGACCAAGCTTTTCGACCCCCTTGGATTCATTGGACCCATAACACTACAGTTCAAGCTACTCTTCCAGGAATTGTGGCAAGAAAAAATCGGATGGGATGACAATGTGAATTCACAAACGGAGAGTCGATTCAGAGCTATAGTGGAAGATTTGAAAGGTATAGACAGAATCCAAATACCTCGCATGATCTCAACAGCACCGACAGATGTAATTCAAGAATTACATGTATTCTGCGACGCTTCAACAAAAGCGTACGGAGCTGTAGCATACGCCAAGTCAAGAAATCCTGGATTCATCCGACTTGTTTGCTGTAAAACTAGGGCAGCACCACTCCCGAAAAACGAAGTTTCACTACCAAGGCTAGAACTGCTTAGCGCCGAACTCGGCAGTGTCTTAGCTGAACGAATCGTAAACGCAATTGACAAAGTGAAGTGGGAAGTGACACTATGGACTGACTCTATGGCAGCGTTAGGTTGGATCAAAGGAGATCCAGGGCGATGGAAACTATTCGTACGGAATAGAGTAGAGACAATTCAGAAGAGATTCAAACCAGAACACTGGAAACACTGTCCTGGAAAAGACAACCCAGCGGATTTCGCATCTCGAAGTTGCTCCGTCAAGAAGTTGACAGAGGCTTTTTCCTGGTGGGGAGGTCCCTCCTGGCTGAAACAAGAATCGTCTGAATGGCCTCAGCAAGACAACCCAACTTCGGATGACCTACAATTAATGGAAGTCGAAACGAAATCCAAACAGAGAATGCAAATTCTAGCAGTTTTCAACATGCCAGATTGGTTGGATTCACTGGTTTTGAGAGTAAGCAGTTATCTGCGATTACTGAGAACAATAGCCTGGATGTACAGACTCATGAAGAAGTTACCGCCCGGTAAGGCAATAGAAACAGTCGGAGTAGCAGAAATTCATTGCCTCTCTGTCTGCGAAATCAGCACCGCCGAGAACTTCATTCTAAGGACTATTCAACAGAAAGCGTTCCCAGAAATTTATGGATCCCTTAAAGAAGGAAAATCCAACAAGAAACTGCTACGCGATCTCGACACATTACGACCAATTTGGGACGAAAAACAACAACTGATACGAGTGACAGGTAGAGTAGGTCCAGCCTTAAGAGATCTACTTATTGAACCGCCGATACTTCTCCCTGCAAATGAGAGAATAGTCGACTTGCTGATCCACCATCATCATGTCAAACGGAAACACACCGGTGTTCAATCAACATTAACCTATCTCCGTAATCGGTTCTGGATTATTCGTGCTCGACAACGCATCAAGAGTGTCATCAAGCATTGTGGAAAATGCCAACGAGCTCAATCGCGCCCTTTCGACGAAGAAGCCGCTTCCATGCCTTTGGATCGTACCAAGAAGGCACAGCCATTCGAAATCATTGGAATTGATTATTTCGGGCCGATGTACGTTTTGGAAGAGGTCCTTTTGATTGAGAAAGACAAGGAAGGGGAACGATGTCGAGAAAACTCGAATTGGTGAAAAAAGGTGCACGCGTGTTTATTCACTTGTGCCGTCACAAGAGCTGTACATCTTGAGCTCGTGACAGACCTTACCACGAAAACGTTCATGCTCGCTCTACGCAGAATGATGTCCAGAAGAGAAGATTGTAAGACAATCTATAGCGATAACGCATCAACATTCACATGCGCCGCTAAACTTGTAACAGAAGACCCTACTTTAGCAAATTGGCTATCAAGTAAGGGAATTGAGTGGAAATTCTCTCCGAGCTTGGCACCCTGGTGGGGCGGGTTTTGGGAGAGAATGGTGCGTTCGGTAAAGGAGCCGTTACGCAAGGTATTAGGGAAAATGAAGGTGAGCTACGATCAACTTCACACCATCCTGGTGGAAATTGAAGCAATCGTGAACTCACGACCTCTCACATATGTTTCCGGAGACGCACAAGCGTATGAAGTGCTATCTCCACAAAGACTTTTGACTGGAAGACAGCCTGGCGCCACGACGGAGACTTCCGAGCTGACCACAATGAGCCGCAACGAGCTGATCGACTTAGATAAGCAACGTAGCGAACACGCTCTAACTTGGTGGAGGCTATGGCAAGAATCTTACTTGTCCGACTTAAAAAGATTCCATTGTCGCAAGGGAAAGGGTACTAGAATCCCCCGCGTTGGCGAAATCGTCCTGCTAAAGGAGCCAAATATCAAGCGTGTTTCGTGGCCTACGGCCATTATAACGGAATTGATTCCCGGCTATGACGGCAAGATACGAGCTGTAAAGTTACGTCTTCGTTCAGAAAAGGAAACAACACGAGGTCTCCAGACCATTTATCCATTGGAAATTCAACATGACGTGGATCCGCCCGTCAATGTTTCCGTAGACGGATCTAGAGGAGCCGAGGCTGGCCAAGAAGAAGGAGGTGCATCCGCGCCTAAGAAGAAACCCCCGCAAGAAGAAAAAGGAATCGCCGAGGAGGACTCGCGATTCCGGTGGGGAGGATGTTGCGGATCACGACCCGCCACCTGACGGACAATTAACTAGGTCGGGCCGACTAGTTCGCAAGCCCACTATTTTTGATTTATAGTATGTGTAAGGCCACCAGGGGTGCTGTGTTCAGCGTCTTCTTGGTGGCCGATCTCGGTTAATGTTCCTTCTTCGCAATTGTTCAACAAGGTAGAGTAGACGCTATTATAAGTTGTGTCAGAGTCTGAATAAAAGCTAGAGAATCAGCAACAATTTACCTGAGTCAAGTGTCTTCAAATCAGTAATTACTTATCAGGTATTATCAGTAAGAGTAATTATTGTCACAGTACTTGGAGTTGTAGGCCTAGTGGTTGTAGTCGTTGGCTCAGCAGTTGTAGTTGTAGCTGTGGTAGTTGTAGTTGTAGGCTTATTTGTTGTAGTTGTAGGCTTTGTTGTCGTAGTTGTAGGTTCAGCAGTCGTAGTTGTAGCTGTGGTAGTTGTAGTTGTAGGCTTATTTGTTGTAGTGGTAGGCTTTGTTGTCGTAGTTGTAGGCGTAGTAGTTGTAGTCGTAGACTTTGTTGTTGTAGTTGTAGGCGTAGTAGTTGTAGTAGTAGGCTTATTTGTTGTAGTTGTAGGCTTTGTTGTTGTAGTCGTAGGCTTAGTTGTGGTAGTCGTAGGCTTAGTTGTGGTGGTCGTAGGCTTAGTTGTGGTGGTCGTAGGCTTAGTAGTTGTTGTAGGCCTAGTTGTCGGTGGTGTGCTTTTAACGGTCGTTTTTATGGCTGTTGTGGCTATTGTTGTTTTAATTGTGGTTGTGCTTAATTTTGTAGTTGGTTTTACTGTCGTTGTGGTGCTTGAAATAGATGAAATAGATTTTTGTGTGGTGGGCGTGGTTAAGTTTTCGTTGTTTGCTTTACTTTCTCTTTTGAGAAGAGGGGGTATAAGTGGGAGTTGTGTTCCGTCCAATGATTGTTGAGTGTGAAGCGCTATAATGGCTGCTGCTGAAAGCGTCCGTATTTGATGCGGGTTCCGATATTCGAAGTTAAACTGTTGTTTTCTACTTGAGCCGTGGCAATGCCCTAAACTCAGACGTCCTACTTTTAGTGTGAGACATTTTCTGTCTGACGCCGGTGGAATGTAGGCCAGTTCTGTCTGTTGCCATGAGCTGTCCTGTGTGTTCGAAAGTGCCCCAAATTGAACTGGTGTTGGCACATTCCTGTAGAATAAGCATTGTTGTGTTTGCCTTGACGCAAGCGTTAGTGTTGAACGGTCTAATGGTGAAATCAGACGTATACTGAAAGCTTGGCCTTTGGTAGTGGCTCTACTGCAGTTTCCTACGGATACTTGTGATTGCACCAGGGGATCGTTACTTGTGATAAATGTTTTTAGTTCTTCTTGACATTTTGTCCAATCTGTGTCACAATCTTCCATGGTTAGTTGTTGTTCAAGCCCATGATGTGTGACACATTTTCCGTTTGGATATTGTCCGTTCTTCAACAATCCCCAGGCGATCATGTCCCAGATGATGTTTCCGCTGCCGTGATTTGCTTTCAAGATACCGCCAAATATGGGTGAGTTTATTGTGGTTGTAATTGCTCTTCGTTGTTCTAATCGGACTTCTTGAATATCTTGCAATGTTACGTCGGGAAAATTTTCTATAACATCCGGATTGGTATTTATTGTTTGAAAGAACCACTGCTGGTTTTTCCTGGTATCTCCTTCCAAAGCACACTTTTCCAATTTTAAGGTTTCGTCGACCCTACGGAAAGACACATTTCTGATTCTTGGGAAATTAGGTAGCTGTTCTCTTTTTCTAAAATCCATCTCGTTGATTCCTCTGAACAGGCTGCAGCAAATACGTAATCGTGTGTTGTTTCCGTGATGCAGATATGAGTATTTTGTACGCGTATCGTTTGGTCGACAATGTACTCGAATTTTGATCCTGATGGAAGAGGGTCGTCCTTTGAAAGTTGACTGTACGTTGTCAAAGGGTTTCTGCTTCCGGACTCGTAAGTAATGTATATTGTTATATCCTTTTGTACGATTTTTCCATCTTCCTTGATTATTTTTGGTCTTCTATGTGCCAATCTTAGAGTTCCCCAGGCGTATGAAATACTGTAGAGACGAATCCCAAGTTGTTCGTCTTCGACTTGAGTGTCGAAGAGAAAGTGAACTTCTTGAAGAAGAGAACGTTGTGGTCTGGATTTGTACAACTCTCTGTAGTCTTCGCACACGGGTGTGGCAAGGTTGGTATTTTTAAGGCAGGTTGCGATTGTGTTCTTGAACATTTCATACAAAATTTTTGTTGTTTCTGCAGGAAACGTCAAATACGTTAGAGGGATTCCAACCACTTTATGTCCTACTGGTGCGATATCCTTATCTGGTTTGTTAAGAAAAGATATTTCAATCTGCCGACTGGTGTCGTAAAGGCGGCTGGAATTATCCGACTCCGGTTCTCGAGGAAGTTCCAGGTATCCTTTCCCTTTTAGCAACGTCTGAGTGTATGAACTGTTGGTTGTTCTTTCTCTCCCACACGATTGTATTTTGATTTTGGATGAATTGTCCTTCCTGTTGGGTGGTGTTAAGTAATCCGAAAGGGCTTTCGATTGGACTATCTGGTTTCTCCTGACGTAGCGTGATCTGTTCCGCTACACAATTTAGTGTTTGGTATTCCTTGATGGCGTACCATTTACCTTCTCCTGTAGGAGTGGCTGTGAAACTGAGTCCCGTCGGTCCGGTTTGCATATTATTGTTGCCACATTTTTTATCGTTGACCATCCGCCAACACTCCAAAGGGGTGATTAGTATTGTTTCCTGGGAGTAAACTGTATCGAAGGATCCGATCCAGAACGATCCGGTTATTTTCTTTGTTTTAGTCCACTGTCGACATGTCCATCCTTTCCAAGTGGCTGCTGGTTTTTGTTTGGTTACTAAGGTGTAACTAGTTGGTATCCTTGGTAAATGTTGTGTTTCTGGTTTTTCATTGTCACAGTAGTAAGGCAATTCGAAGTCTAGGATTCCTCGTATTTTCATGTTGTTACAGTCGCAGATGGATGCGTAGATAGGGTAAGTAGGGTTAAGTGAATGAAGGAGGCAAAGAAGGAAGAGTAATGTCTGCATCTGTGAAAAATGAAAATGTTTAGTAATCCGGTCCTTGATATCGTCTTCTTAAGTGGTATTGGTGATTCGTTATAGGATCGTTTCGGTTTTGGTTACGGTAAAGGTTAGGTATTGTATGGTTTTTTGGTTCTCCTTCGTTCCTGCGTGGTTTGATGTTCGTCTTCACCGGATGTATCAGCTGCTGCTTCCTTGGTCGGCCTGGTCGGCGTTGGTGAATTGTTGGTTGTCGTTGTGCTTCAACATTTTCTGGTAGGTTTTGTAGTATTTCTTCTTCCTTAGTTGTTTCTTGTTTTCTTGGTGTGTAAAGTTTGAGACGGTTGGTATGTACGATAGATTTAAGTTTTTTGTTTTCGGTGTGCTGGATCTCGTAGTTGATATCCGAGAAGCTTCTTGAGATTTGAAATGGTCCGTTCCATCGATTTATGAATTTTCCTGCTGCTGGTGGCGCCTTCAGTAATACGTAGTCACCTATGTTGTATTTAAAAGTTTTCGTGGATACGTCGTAGTATTTTTTCTGTCTTGCTTGGGATTTGAAGAGATGTTCTCTTGCCAGTTTTTGAGCTTTTTCCCATTGCTGTGAATACACCATACTAGTATCTTCATAGGTCTCGTATCTTCTGTTAATCTTGATATCATTAGGCATTATTGGTTCTCGTCCGAAGAATAGAAAGAATGGTGTTTCTTGAGTTGAAGCTTGTTTTGCTGTGTTGTAAGCAAAAGTAACGAACGGAAGATATTTGTCCCAGTTAGCAGGTTGGTCGGAGACATAACAAGCTAGCATGTCACAGAGAGTTCGATTGAACCTCTCAACTAATCCATCAGTTTGTGGATGATAGGCCGTAGTCCTTATTTGTTTGACTTTGAATAGTTTACACACCTCTTGTATTAGACTGGATAGAAAGTTAGTACCTTGGTCTGTTAGAACTACTTCTGGAGATCCATATTTAGTAAATATTTTATTAACTAAAATCTTCGCAATTGTTTGGGCAGTTTGATTCCTCATTGGAACTGTAAAAACAAACCTACTGGCATAATCTGATATAACTAATATATATCTGTATCCCTTAGCGCTTTCTTGAATTGGGCCCACTATATCCATAGCGATCCTTTCCCATACTCCTTCAACTAAAGGCAAAGGGTGCAATGGTGCTTTACTTCCACCTACCGCTTTTTCTTTTATTGCACATCAAACAACTTTTAACGTATTCTATTACGGAGGTACGCATGCATGGCCATGTGTACTGTCTTTGAAGTCTAGCCAACGTTTTTCCTACTCCTAAATGTCCTGCCAATATGTGATCGTGATTTTCCCTTAAAATTTGTGGCACCAGTCTTACTGGCGTTACAATTCTGCTTTTGGTATCTACTAATAGTCCTTTGTCGTTTATTTTAAATTTATTTTTAACTTCCTTACTTGGATTGGCCTTTGCCATTTCCTTTAGTATTGTTCTGCAATACTCATCTTTGTGTTGGAGTTCTATCCATTTTTCCGTGTCCTTGGACTGATTACTTTTCGTTTCAAAAATTACTTGTTTTGTTCTAGTTTCCTTGGTTTCGTTTTTAACTTCTGGTTTCTCTTTTGTACCTGTTGACCTTGTTTCTACTTTCGCTAGCGGCACTATTGGGGTGCGACTAAGTGTGTCAGCATTTTGGTGTGACTTTCCTGGTCGGTACCCAATAATGATATCAAATTCTTGGATCTTAAGAGCCCATCGAGCTAATCTTCCTGCTGGTTCTGTCTTACTCATTAACCATTCTAAAGGTCTATGATCTGTAAATACGGTAAACTTACGCCCGTATAGGTACGTCCTAAACACGTCGATGGCGTGGATTATTGCGTATGCCTCTTTCTCTGTGGTTGACCACTTGGCCTCGCGGTCGTTCAGATGTTTAGAGGTATAGGCTATGACGACTTCTACGTCGTCTGATTTACGAAGGTCCTGTCCGTCGGACTCCGCTAAATCCGCTGATTGAGGTGGAGGTTGTATTTGAGCCAAGACTGCTCCTATTCCATATCCTGAAGCATCCGTGTAGATGATAAATTCTCGAGAAAAATCCGGATAACCTAGAACAGGTCTAGTGATGAGACAGTTCTTAATACATTCAAAGGCGTCCCTTTGTTCCTCCCCCATTTCCAGTCCGCTGACTTTCTAGTGAGCGCAGTTAGTGGATGGGCTTTATCAGCAAAAGCCCGAATAAATTTTCTGTAGTAGCTGGCTAGACCTAAAAATGAGCTCAATTCTTTTACGTTTTTGGGAGCGGGATATTTAATAATTGCGTCTAACTTTTTTGTACTTGGTGTTATTCCTTTCCCGGATACGATGTATCCTAAATAATCTAATTTTTCTTTAAAAAATTCGCACTTCCTCCTTTTCAATTTTAAACCCGCTTGTTTAAGGAGTCTAAAAACTGCTTCCAAGTGTGTCACATGATCAGTAATTGAATTACTGAACACTATGATGTCATCTAGGTAAACCAATGCGAATTTGTACAATACCGTTTTCAAGATGTTATTCATTGCTCTTTGAAAGGTGCTGGGTGCATTTGTTAAACCAAATGGCATTCGATTAAATTCGTATTGGCCAAATTCACAAATGAAAGCTGTTTTGTGTTTATCACTTTCTTCAATTTCTATTTGCCAGTAACCGCTTAGTAAGTCCAATGTAGAAAAATAAACCGATCCGCACAACGCGTCAATTGTGTCATCTATCCTAGGTAGAGGGTACTTATCCTTAACCGTAATTTTGTTCAAAGCTCTGTAGTCGATGCACATTCGCATCTCTCCATCTTTTTTAGGTACCATTACTATGGCTGCAGCAAAAGGACTGTGGCTTTCTCTTATTATTTTGTTACTTAGCATTACCTCTATTTTAGTCTTAACAACAAGTTTTAGGGATTCGGGTGTTCTTCGCAGTCTTTGATTAATGGGAGCGTTATGGCCTATGTTGATGTGATGTTTCACTTGTGTAGCTAGACCCAAAGTCGGATTCTTGGTCTGCGAAAAGATCTTCATGTTTCTTTAGTAAAATTTCAATTTTAGTTTGTATGTCGTCTGATACATTGAGTGCTTGTTCTTCTTTTTCAACAATCTTAGCTATCTGCTTAGTTTTATTATTAAAGTCTAATTGAGTGAAGGATTCTAAATTACGATAATCTTGTTGTGTAAGATTTTCGTCTTCTCTATCAATCGGGATTAGTGGTATATGGATGCCTGCTTTGCTAAATGTTACGCTATAAATGGGCATGGTATTACTTCCAAAATTATGTTCTACTCCAAAGTGATCATAACATATTTGACGATTTCTAGTGTTAATCTTCACATTATTGTTAGATAAGAAATCTAATCCTAAGATGCATTGTTCATTTAAGTTGCTCATAACATAAAAGTGGTGGTTAATAATATGGTTATCATTGATAATAACTGAAAATTCAAATTTCCCTATCGATTTAAGTTCTTGTCCCGACACCGTTCTAAAAATAGGAGGATTCGCATTTTCTACTTGTTTTAAGTGCTCATTACACTCTAGAGTATCCAATATTTTACTGGATACTAAACTAGCGGCTGCGCCAGTGTCCACTAAAGCTATGATTTCCTTATTAAAAATTCTAACGGGAATACGTATCAGTTTTGGAATTTCTACTTCTACATCTGATCCTAAATTGTATGTTAGTTGGGAGTTACTAATTGGTTTTATGGTGTTTATCGAGGACCTTGGTTGTTGGTACGTGCCATATCTGTCCAACATTCTCTTGCAATATGTCCTCTTCGGTTACACTTGTAGCAGGTTATTTCTCGATTTTCAGTTGTTCGAGGGTTGTTGCTAGTGTGTTGTTGCTGCTGTGGATGTTGGTTGCTGTTATAACGTGCTTGTTGTCTGTAGTTGTTTGGTCCGCTGTAGTTTCCTTGTCGGTTAGGGTAGTCGTTCCGATATGAGGGACGTTGGTGAGATGGAAATCTGGTTTGTCTGTATCCTGAAGGATTATAATTTCTTCGTCCTGACGAATTGTAATCTCTGCGATAAGGGCTGTTATCTCTGTTCCTACTTAGACTTCTTTCTCGACTTGATTCTCGGCTGTTATGACTATCAGCAAATCGTACTCGCGAATCACGTGATCTTGAGTAACGTTCACTTGGACGTGGTCTTCTGTTTTCGTATTGGTCAGTTGCAGCTATGGTAACGTCGTTTTCCTGTGAGGATCCACGTTTCGTATTAGTACATTTTAATTCTGACAGAGCATCTGATAATTTTTGCTCAAGTAGTTGGATTTTATCGTCTTGTTGTTTTTCGTGATGCGTTATCCCTGCTATAACAGCTGACATCTCCTTGTCGTCTGTAGCTTCTTTCGTGTGTAGAATTTTTTCAGAAATGAAAAGTTGTTTACATAATGCGTCAAAGTCTTCTGTGTTTTCTGGCATTCGTAGATAAAGTTCTGCTTTATACTTTGGTAGTAATCCTTGTAGTAGGATTTTGCTTTTTCTGTGATCCCTCATCTTTTTCACTTTGTTTAGTAATTGTCCTTCAATAATAGTTTGGTTATGGTCAGCCCTTTCTTCTTTACCAGCGATGGTATCGTAAAGATTATTTAACCTTGACACAAAAGCTCTGCAGTTTTCTTCCGGTTTTTGAGTTAATTTTGAAAGTTTTTTCTCCAGCGTAGCTAAGTCGTAGGTGTCTTGAAATCTTGTAATTAGTGCTTCTTTCCAATCCTGGTAATTTAGATCATCTCCTTCTTCTTCAGCGTAGTTTTCATGCCATTCGAAGGCTTCGCCTTTCAATCGATCAGAAAAGAAACGTATCTTTTGATTGTCGTCCCATTCATTGTTTCGTGCTACGTGTTCGGCGCCGCGTAGCCACTCTGATATTAGTTTATCAGTGCTTTTTCCTTTAAAGATTGGAATAGCCTTTTTGTCTTCTCTGGAGAATAGCTCTCCTAAAGCCTTCACTATTGGCTGAGTGAAGTACCTGTTCACTTTCTTTGCGTCCTCGTCGTCCTGTTCAGTTGCTGGAATATCGCCATCCTTGTGATTTTTCTTGGAGGTATTCACGAACGTTTTTTCCGAAGTGTCCTCGTCGTCGTGTGTTACGCCCATGTCGACCTTCTTTTTAAGTTGTTGATTTTCTTGCTCCAAATAGATGATTGTTTTGTTTAAGTGTTCTATCTGTGTTTTGAGGTTTTCTATTGTTTGTTCAAAATCGTTTGTTTGTTCTATTTCCAGCTCGTAGTGGAGTGACTTGTCTCCACTGTCTGTCGGCAAGGTTAGTTCGTTTATATCTCCCACTAGTTTGGTTATTTCTCCTGGTTCGTCCTCGTCTAGCCTTGAGTCGTTGGAGTCTTCAGTCTCGATGAATTTAACTTGAAGTTTTTGTATTCTTTCACCCGGTTTTCTAGAATTATTATTTGATTTTCTTGTCCTCGTACCCGATCTTGTAGTTCTTGAAGGTCTTTTTCAAGGGTTTTGTTCTTTTGAAGTGAAATCTAGCAGGTTTTTCTTTAAATTGATTTTTCTCTGCTGAGGCCTTGTCGAGTCTGTCTGCCAAAACTTTTATCTCTTTCTGGAGCTGCTCTGCTGTTTCTGATACTTGTTTTATCTGGTTTTCCGCACTGCTGAGTTTCTGGATCAGTCTGGTCTTCTCACCTTCAAGTTTGTTAATTATTTCTTGCCCTTCGGTCTCGACAGCTGCGTTGTTTTCCTCTTTTCTTTTGAGAAGATTCTGCAATTGACTCTCGGTTGCTAAGGTGGTTTCAAGGTTTTGTTCTAGGTCGGCGATTCGGGAATTGGCTTTTTCAAGGGAGTTTTTCAGAGCCTCGTTGCTTTCTTGAAGTTGCTCTAACGAACTGCTTAAAGTGTATTTGGAACTCTTTGCCTTCTTTTTGTTACTCTCCAATTGTTTTTGCGCGTTTGAAAGTTCAAATTTTAGCGTAGTTATCTGCTTTTTATCTTCAATTAGTGCGATTACTGACTCTTTCTGCAATACATTGATGGTACCGAACAAAAATTCTTTTTCTTTTCCGTGCAATGTGTGTAACTGTTGGAGTAAACTATCGAGTGTTCTGGTGTTCCCACCTTGTGCGACTATATCGTCTTTGAGTGTTTTAGTGGCATTAGCAATGGTTTCTGCTGTTACACCATCTGTTACTTTTAAAGTTTTTTCTAGAAGGTAATAAGTGTAAAAATGCAGCGAATTTTGCGTCGCCTGACTTGCTTCTTGTTTCTGTGTTTGTAACTGCTGGATATTTTCAGTTGTTGAGATTGTCTGGTATGCTTTACTTCTTTCTAAGTCTTGCTTAAATTCTAAGTCTATTAAGGTCTTCCAATTGTCCAAAAATTGTTCTCGATGGTGACTTAGGTTTGGGTCTTGGTCGGTTAAATCAGATTCTTGTAGTACGGGGTATAAAGGTAGTAGTGTGTTCTCGTTGAGAGCAGTCTTTTGTACAGGTGAATCAAACGGCATTCGCTTACCTCGATGATGTTCCGATGTCGGTTGCTTGAAGACTTGGTGATAGAAGCGTTGAATACTTGCAGCTGGCGAATGAAGCACAGATCAGAAACTTTTCTTCCAGAGTCTCGTTGTTATTCTTGTTGTCTCGTTGGGACCTCCAAATGTAATAGTTTCTAGACTGTGTATTTGCCAGTAAACTAACTCTACTTAAGACGATACAACCATGTGCTTATATACCAAGAGATTGAAGGTTAAGAAGGGAGGGGTTTACAATAACTTTTACTTTTATCATTAACTATTATCCGCAGGGAAGGTCGCATTCGTGACGACCTTCTTACTGGGTGGGGCTGCAGTTGCTAGGAGGAGTTGCTGCGGTCTATTACATCCTCGTTGAAATTTCAATCTAAATCGTGCGTGGATTTCTATATTTTTAAGAAAAATAAATAACGTTCGGCTTTTGTCAGGCTTAAATTTTATGTCTTAAAATTTGTTCCAAAAATGGGAAGGCTGTACGCTTACCACTTTTTTATTTTGGCCGTAAATTTGTCATTTTGTTCCATAAATTTCATTAATTACTCAGCCCACGAGAAAACTAATGCTTTTATCAAAATCAGCGTTCAATTTTGTGTATAATGTGTAATTTTTATTGAATTCCAAGAGATGTCGGTTTTTGCAGATTTTGACAAAAGTGGGAAGGCTATACCCTTCCCACTTTTTCATTTTTGGCAAAAATCTAGATTTAGTTAAAAATACATAATTTCTATTCCAAATTGAACGAAAATTCCGAAAATCGTGTTAATTTTGGCCTAGGACTTATAGTTTTCTTTTATTTAGGTAATAAACGTAAGATAAAAGTTGTGCCAATAGGGGGGGGGGGGGGGGGGGGGGGGGGTGGGGGGGGGTAAAGTTGTGCCAATAGTACATTTGTTCCGTAAATTTCATTAATTACTCAGCCCACGAGAAAACTAATGCTTTTATCAAAATCAGCGTTCAATTTTGTGTATAATGTGTAATTTTTATTGAATTCCAAGAGATGTCGGTTTTTGAAGATTTTGACAAAAGTGGGAAGGCTATACCCTTCCCACTTTTTCATTTTTGGCAAAAATCTAGATTTAGTTAAAAATACATAATTTCTATTCCAAATTGAACGAGAATTCCGAAAATCGTGTTAATTTTTGCCTAGGACTTATAGTTTTCTTTTATTTAGGTAATAAACGTAAGATAAAAAAGTTGTGCCAATAGTACATTTGTTCCGTAAATTTCATTAATTACTCAGCCCACGAGAAAACTAATGCTTTTATCAAAATCAGCGTTCAATTTTGTGTATAATGTGTAATTTTTATTGAATTCCAAGAGATGTCGGTTTTTGAAGATTTTGATAAAAGTGGGAAGGCTATACCCTTCCCACTTTTTCATTTTTGGCAAAAATCTAGATTTAGTTAAAAATACATAATTTCTATTCCAAATTGAACGAGAATTCCGAAAATCGTGTTAATTTTTGCCTAGGACTTATAGTTTTCTTTTATTTAGGTAATAAACGTAAGATAAAAGTTGTGCCAATAGTACATTTGTTCCGTAAATTTCATTAATTACTCAGCCCACGAGAAAACTAATGCTTTTATCAAAATCAGCGTTCAATTTTGTGTGTATAATGTGTAATTTTTATTGAATTCCAAGAGATGTCGGTTTTTGCAGATTTTGACAAAAGTGGGAAGGCTATACCCTTCCCACTTTTTCATTTTTGGCAAAAATCTAGATTTAGTTAAAAATACATAATTTCTATTCCAAATTGAACGAGAATTCCGAAAATCGTGTTAATTTTTGCCTAGGACTTATAGTTTTCTTTTATTTAGGTAATAAACGTAAGATAAAAGTTGTGCCAATAGTACATTTGTTCCGTAAATTTCATTAATTACTCAGCCCACGAGAAAACTAATGCTTTTATCAAAATCAGCGTTCAATTTTGTGTATAATGTGTAATTTTTATTGAATTCCAAGAGATGTCGGTTTTTGAAGATTTTGACAAAAGTGGGAAGGCTATACCCTTCCCACTTTTTCATTTTTGGCAAAAATCTAGATTTAGTTAAAAATACATAATTTCTATTCCAAATTGAACGAGAATTCCGAAAATCGTGTTAATTTTTGCCTAGGACTTATAGTTTTTTAATTTAGGTAATAAACGTAAGATAAAAGTTGTGCCAATAGTACATTTGTTCCGTAAATTTCATTAATTACTCAGCCCACGAGAAAACTAATGCTTTTATCAAAATCAGCGTTCAATTTTGTGTATAATGTGTAATTTTTATTGAATTCCAAGAGATGTCGGTTTTTGCAGATTTTGACAAAAGTGGGAAGGCTATACCCTTCCCACTTTTTCATTTTTGGCAAAAATCTAGATTTAGTTAAAAATACATAATTTCTATTCCAAATTGAACGAAAATTCGGAAAATCGTGTTAATTTTGGCCTAGGACTTATAGTTTTCTTTTATTTAGGTAATAAACGTAAGATAAAAAGTTGTGCCAATAGTACATTTGTTCCGTAAATTTCATTAATTACTCAGCCCACGAGAAAACTAATGCTTTTATCAAAATCAGCGTTCAATTTTGTGTATAATGTGTAATTTTTATTGAATTCCAAGAGATGTCGGTTTTTGAAGATTTTGTACAAAAGTGGGGAAGGCTATACCCTTCCCACTTTTTCATTTTTGGCAAAAATCTAGATTTAGTTAAAAATACATAATTTCTATTCCAAATTGAACGAGAATTCCGAAAATCGTGTTAATTTTTGCCTAGGACTTATAGTTTTCTTTTATTTAGGTAATAAACGTAAGATAAAAGTTGTGCCAATAGTACATTTGTTCCGTAAATTTCATTAATTACTCAGCCCACGAGAAAACTAATGCTTTTATCAAAATCAGCGTTCAATTTTGTGTATAATGTGTAATTTTTATTGAATTCCAAGAGATGTCGGTTTTTGAAGATTTTGACAAAAGTGGGAAGGCTATACCCTTCCCACTTTTTCATTTTTGGCAAAAATCTAGATTTAGTTAAAAATACATAATTTCTATTCCAAATTGAACGAGAATTCCGAAAATCGTGTTAATTTTTGCCTAGGACTTATAGTTTTCTTTTATTTAGGTAATAAACGTAAGATAAAAAGTTGTGCCAATAGTACATTTGTTCCGTAAATTTCATTAATTACTCAGCCCACGAGAAAACTAATGCTTTTATCAAAATCAGCGTTCAATTTTGTGTATAATGTACATTTTTATTGAATTCCAAGAGATGTCGGTTTTTGCAGATTTTGACAAAAGTGGGAAGGCTATACCCTTCCCACTTTTTCATTTTTGGCAAAAATCTAGATTTAGTTAAAAATACATAATTTCTATTCCAAATTGAACGAAAATTCGGAAAATCGTGTTAATTTTGGCCTAGGACTTATAGTTTTCTTTTATTTAGGTAATAAACGTAAGATAAAAGTTGTGCCAATAGTACATTTGTTCCGTAAATTTCATTAATTACTCAGCCCACGAGAAAACTAATGCTTTTATCAAAATCAGCGTTCAATTTTGTGTATAATGTGTAATTTTTATTGAATTCCAAGAGATGTCGGTTTTTGAAGATTTTGACAAAAGTGGGAAGGCTATACCCTTCCCACTTTTTCATTTTTGGCAAAAATCTAGATTTAGTTAAAAATACATAATTTCTATTCCAAATTGAACGAGAATTCCGAAAATCGTGTTAATTTTTGCCTAGGACTTATAGTTTTCTTTTATTTAGGTAATAAACGTAAGATAAAAGTTGTGCCAATAGTACATTTGTTCCGTAAATTTCATTAATTACTCAGCCCACGAGAAAACTAATGCTTTTATCAAAATCAGCGTTCAATTTTGTGTATAATGTGTAATTTTTATTGAATTCCAAGAGATGTCGGTTTTTGAAGATTTTGACAAAAGTGGGAAGGCTATACCCTTCCCACTTTTTCATTTTTGGCAAAAATCTAGATTTAGTTTAAAAATACATAATTTCTATTCCAAATTGAACGAGAATTCCGAAAATCGTGTTAATTTTTGCCTAGGACTTATAGTTTTCTTTTATTTAGGTAATAAACGTAAGATAAAAGTTGTGCCAATAGTACATTTGTTCCGTAAATTTCATTAATTACTCAGCCCACGAGAAAACTAATGCTTTTATCAAAATCAGCGTTCAATTTTGTGTATAATGTGTAATTTTTATTGAATTCCAAGAGATGTCGGTTTTTGAAGATTTTGACAAAAGTGGGAAGGCTATACCCTTCCCACTTTTTCATTTTTGGCAAAAATCTAGATTTAGTTAAAAATACATAATTTCTATTCCAAATTGAACGAGAATTCCGAAAATCGTGTTAATTTTTGCCTAGGACTTATAGTTTTCTTTTATTTAGGTAATAAACGTAAGATAAAAGTTGTGCCAATAGTACATTTGTTCCGTAAATTTCATTAATTACTCAGCCCACGAGAAAACTAATGCTTTTATCAAAATCAGCGTTCAATTTTGTGTATAATGTGTAATTTTTATTGAATTCCAAGAGATGTCGGTTTTTGAAGATTTTGACAAAAGTGGGAAGGCTATACCCCTTCCCACTTTTTCATTTTTGGCAAAAATCTAGATTTAGTTAAAAATACATAATTTCTATTCCAAATTGAACGAGAATTCCGAAAATCGTGTTAATTTTTGCCTAGGACTTATAGTTTTCTTTTATTTAGGTAATAAACGTAAGATAAAAGTTGTGCCAATAGTACATTTGTTCCGTAAATTTCATTAATTACTCAGCCCACGAGAAAACTAATGCTTTTATCAAAATCAGCGTTCAATTTTGTGTATAATGTGTAATTTTTATTGAATTCCAAGAGATGTCGGTTTTTGAAGATTTTGACAAAAGTGGGAAGGCTATACCCTTCCCACTTTTTCATTTTTGGCAAAAATCTAGATTTAGTTAAAAATACATAATTTCTATTCCAAATTGAACGAGAATTCCAGAAAATCGTGTTAATTTTTGCCTAGGACTTATAGTTTTCTTTTATTTAGGTAATAAACGTAAGATAAAAGTTGTGCCAATAGTACATTTGTTCCGTAAATTTCATTAATTACTCAGCCCACGAGAAAACTAATGCTTTTATCAAAATCAGCGTTCAATTTTGTGTATAATGTGTAATTTTTATTGAATTCCAAGAGATGTCGGTTTTTGAAGATTTTGACAAAAGTGGGAAGGCTATACCCTTCCCACTTTTTCATTTTTGGCAAAATCTAGATTTAGTTAAAAATACATAATTTCTATTCCAAATTGAACGAGAATTCCGAAAATCGTGTTAATTTTTGCCTAGGACTTATAGTTTTCTTTTTATTTAGGTAATAAACGTAAGATAAAAAAGTTGTGCCAATAGTACATTTGTTCCGTAAATTTCATTAATTACTCAGCCCACGAGAAAACTAATGCTTTTATCAAAATCAGCGTTCAATTTTGTGTATAATGTGTAATTTTTATTGAATTCCAAGATATGTCGGTTTTTGAAGATTTTGACAAAAGTGGGAAGGCTATACCCTTCCCACTTTTTTCATTGCAAAAAATCTAGATTTAGTTAAAAATACAATTCCTGGACCGAGTTTTTGCTGGTTTTTATTTAGGTATAAACTAGTAAAGTTGTGGTCTTTGTTTTGCCCGGATGTTTTCAAATGTTTGTGTTATGTGTATTTTATTGAATGTCGGTTTTGAGATTTGTGGGGCTTCCCACTTTTCATTTTTGGCAAAAATCTAGATTTAGTTAAAAATACATAATTTCTATTCCAAATTGAACGAGAATTCCGAAAATCGTGTTAATTTTTGCCTAGGACTTATAGTTTTCTTTTATTTAGGTAATAAACGTAAGATAAAAGTTGTGCCAATAGTACATTTGTTCCGTAAATTTCATTAATTACTCAGCCCACGAGAAAACTAATGCTTTTATCAAAATCAGCGTTCAATTTTGTGTATAATGTGTAATTTTTATTGAATTCCAAGAGATGTCGGTTTTTGAAGATTTTGACAAAAGTGGGAAGGCTATACCCTTCCCACTTTTTCATTTTTGGCAAAAATCTAGATTTAGTTAAAAATACATAATTTCTATTCCAAATTGAACGAGAATTCCGAAAATCGTGTTAATTTTTGCCTAGGACTTATAGTTTTCTTTTATTTAGGTAATAAACGTAAGATAAAAGTTGTGCCAATAGTACATTTGTTCCGTAAATTTCATTAATTACTCAGCCCACGAGAAAACTAATGCTTTTATCAAAATCAGCGTTCAATTTTGTGTATAATGTGTAATTTTTATTGAATTCCAAGAGATGTCGGTTTTTGAAGATTTTGACAAAAAGTGGGAAGGCTATACCCTTCCCACTTTTTCATTTTTGGCAAAAATCTAGATTTAGTTAAAAATACATAATTTCTATTCCAAATTGAACGAGAATTCCGAAAATCGTGTTAATTTTTGCCTAGGACTTATAGTTTTCTTTTATTTAGGTAATAAACGTAAGATAAAAGTTGTGCCAATAGTACATTTGTTCCGTAAATTTCATTAATTACTCAGCCCACGAGAAAACTAATGCTTTTATCAAAATCAGCGTTCAATTTTGTGTATAATGTGTAATTTTTATTGAATTCCAAGAGATGTCGGTTTTTGCAGATTTTGACAAAAGTGGGAAGGCTATACCCTTCCCACTTTTTCATTTTTGGCAAAAATCTAGATTTAGTTAAAAATACATAATTTCTATTCCAAATTGAACGAGAATTCCGAAAATCGTGTTAATTTTTGCCTAGGACTTATAGTTTTCTTTTATTTAGGTAATAAACGTAAGATAAAAGTTGTGCCAATAGTACATTTGTTCCGTAAATTTCATTAATTACTCAGCCCACGAGAAAACTAATGCTTTTATCAAAATCAGCGTTCAATTTTGTGTATAATGTGTAATTTTTATTGAATTCCAAGAGATGTCGGTTTTTGAAGATTTTGACAAAAGTGGGAAGGCTATACCCTTCCCACTTTTTCATTTTTGGCAAAAATCTAGATTTAGTTAAAAATACATAATTTCTATTCCAAATTGAACGAGAATTCCGAAAATCGTGTTAATTTTTGCCTAGGACTTATAGTTTTCTTTTATTTAGGTAATAAACGTAAGATAAAAGTTGTGCCAATAGTACATTTGTTCCGTAAATTTCATTAATTACTCAGCCCACGAGAAAACTAATGCTTTTATCAAAATCAGCGTTCAATTTTGTGTATAATGTGTAATTTTTATTGAATTCCAAGAGATGTCGGTTTTTGAAGATTTTGACAAAAGTGGGAAGGCTATACCCTTCCCACTTTTTCATTTTTGGCAAAAATCTAGATTTAGTTAAAAATACATAATTTCTATTCCAAATTGAACGAGAATTCCAGAAATCGTGTTAATTTTTGCCTAGGACTTATAGTTTTCTTTTATTTAGGTAATAAACGTAAGATAAAAGTTGTGCCAATAGTACATTTGTTCCGTAAATTTCATTAATTACTCAGCCCACGAGAAAACTAATGCTTTTATCAAAATCAGCGTTCAATTTTGTGTATAATGTGTAATTTTTATTGAATTCCAAGAGATGTCGGTTTTTGAAGATTTTTGACAAAAGTGGGAAGGCTATACCCTTCCCACTTTTTCATTTTTGGCAAAAATCTAGATTTAGTTAAAAATACATAATTTCTATTCCAAATTGAACGAGAATTCCGAAAATCGTGTTAATTTTTGCCTAGGACTTATAGTTTTCTTTTATTTAGGTAATAAACGTAAGATAAAAGTTGTGCCAATAGTACATTTGTTCCGTAAATTTCATTAATTACTCAGCCCACGAGAAAACTAATGCTTTTATCAAAATCAGCGTTCAATTTTGTGTATAATGTGTAATTTTTATTGAATTCCAAGAGATGTCGGTTTTTGAAGATTTTGACAAAAGTGGGAAGGCTATACCCTTCCCACTTTTTCATTTTTGGCAAAAATCTAGATTTAGTTAAAAATACATAATTTCTATTCCAAATTGAACGAGAATTCCGAAAATCGTGTTAATTTTTGCCTAGGACTTATAGTTTTCTTTTATTTAGGTAATAAACGTAAGATAAAAGTTGTGCCAATAGTACATTTGTTCCGTAAATTTCATTAATTACTCAGCCCACGAGAAAACTAATGCTTTTATCAAAATCAGCGTTCAATTTTGTGTATAATGTGTAATTTTTATTGAATTCCAAGAGATGTCGGTTTTTGCAGATTTTGACAAAAGTGGGAAGGCTATACCCTTCCCACTTTTTCATTTTTGGCAAAAATCTAGATTTAGTTAAAAATACATAATTTCTATTCCAAATTGAACGAGAATTCCGAAAATCGTGTTAATTTTTGCCTAGGACTTATAGTTTTCTTTTATTTAGGTAATAAACGTAAGATAAAAGTTGTGCCAATAGTACATTTGTTCCGTAAATTTCATTAATTACTCAGCCCACGAGAAAACTAATGCTTTTATCAAAATCAGCGTTCCATTTTGTGTATAATGTGTAATTTTTATTGAATTCCAAGAGATGTCGGTTTTTGCAGATTTTGACAAAAGTGGGAAGGCTATACCCTTCCCACTTTTTTCATTTTTGGCAAAAATCTAGATTTAGTTAAAAATACATAATTTCTATTCCAAATTGAACGAGAATTCCGAAAATCGTGTTAATTTTTGCCTAGGACTTATAGTTTTCTTTTATTTAGGTAATAAACGTAAGATAAAAGTTGTGCCAATAGTACATTTGTTCCGTAAATTTCATTAATTACTCAGCCCACGAGAAAACTAATGCTTTTATCAAAATCAGCGTTCAATTTTGTGTATAATGTGTAATTTTTATTGAATTCCAAGAGATGTCGGTTTTTGAAGATTTTGACAAAAGTGGGAAGGCTATACCCTTCCCACTTTTTCATTTTGAAAATCTAGATTTGTTAAAATACATATTTCTATTCCAATTGAACGGATTCCGAAATCGTGTTTTTGCCTAGGCTTGTTTTCTTTTATTTGGTAATAAACGTAAGATAAAAGTTGTGCCATGTCATTTGTTCCGTAATTTATTACCGCCCCGGAAACTAATGCTTTATCAATCGCGTTATTGTGTATAATGTGTAATTTTATTGATTAGGATGTCGGTTTTGGTTTTGAAGTGGGGGTACCCTTCCCACTTTTTCATTTTTGGCAAAATATCTAGATTTAGTTAAAAATACATAATTTCTATTCCAAATTGAACGAGAATTCCGAAAATCGTGTTAATTTTTGCCTAGGACTTATAGTTTTCTTTTATTTAGGTAATAAACGTAAGATAAAAGTTGTGCCAATAGTACATTTGTTCCGTAAATTTCATTAATTACTCAGCCCACGAGAAAACTAATGCTTTTATCAAAATCAGCGTTCAATTTTGTGTATAATGTGTAATTTTTATTGAATTCCAAGAGATGTCGGTTTTTGCAGATTTTGACAAAAGTGGGAAGGCTATACCCTTCCCACTTTTTCATTTTTGGCAAAAATCTAGATTTAGTTAAAAATACATAATTTCTATTCCAAATTGAACGAGAATTCCGAAAATCGTGTTAATTTTTGCCTAGGACTTATAGTTTTCTTTTATTTAGGTAATAAACGTAAGATAAAAGTTGTGCCAATAGTACATTTGTTCCGTAAATTTCATTAATTACTCAGCCCACGAGAAAACTAATGCTTTTATCAAAATCAGCGTTCAATTTTGTGTATAATGTGTAATTTTTATTGAATTCCAAGAGATGTCGGTTTTTGCAGATTTTGACAAAAGTGGGAAGGCTATACCCTTCCCACTTTTTCATTTTTGCAAAAAATCTAGATTTAGTTAAAAATACATAATTTCTATTCCAAATTGAACGAGAATTCCGAAAATCGTGTAAATTTTTGCCTAGGACTTATAGTTTTCTTTTATTTAGGTAATAAACGTAAGATAAAAGTTGTGCCAATAGTACATTTGTTCCGTAAATTTCATTAATTACTCAGCCCACGAGAAAACTAATGCTTTTATCAAAATCAGCGTTCAATTTTGTGTATAATGTGTAATTTT
Organism: Daphnia magna; assembly: GCF_020631705.1. Classification (NCBI taxonomy): domain Eukaryota; kingdom Metazoa; phylum Arthropoda; class Branchiopoda; order Diplostraca; family Daphniidae; genus Daphnia; species Daphnia magna. The sequence goes on from NC_059182.1 coordinate 5,082,421, forward strand.
TATTGAATTCCAAGAGATGTCGGTTTTTGCAGATTTTGACAAAAGTGGGAAGGCTATACCCTTCCCACTTTTTCATTTTTGGCAAAAATCTAGATTTAGTTAAAAATACATAATTTCTATTCCAAATTGAACGAGAATTCCGAAAATCGTGTTAATTTTTGCCTAGGACTTATAGTTTTCTTTTATTTAGGTAATAAACGTAAGATAAAAGTTGTGCCAATAGTACATTTGTTCCGTAAATTTCATTAATTACTCAGCCCACGAGAAAACTAATGCTTTTATCAAAATCAGCGTTCAATTTTGTGTATAATGTGTAATTTTTATTGAATTCCAAGAGATGTCGGTTTTTGAAGATTTTGACAAAAGTGGGAAGGCTATACCCTTCCCACTTTTTCATTTTTGGCAAAATCTAGATTTAGTTAAAAATACATAATTTCTATTCCAAATTGAACGAGAATTCCGAAAATCGTGTTAATTTTTGCCTAGGACTTATAGTTTTCTTTTATTTAGGTAATAAACGTAAGATAAAAGTTGTGCCAATAGTACATTTGTTCCGTAAATTTCATTAATTACTCAGCCCACGAGAAAACTAATGCTTTTATCAAAATCAGCGTTCAATTTTGTGTATAATGTGTAATTTTTATTGAATTCCAAGAGATGTCGGTTTTTGCAGATTTTGACCAAAAGTGGGAAGGCTATACCCTTCCCACTTTTTCATTTTTGCAAAAATCTAGATTTAGTTAAAATACATAATTTCTTCCAATTGAACGAGAATTCCGAAATCGTGTTAATTTTGCCTAGACTTATAGTTTTCTTTATTGGTAATACGTGATAGTTAATAGTACATTTGTTCCGTAAATTTCTTAATTACTAGCCCACGAAACAATGTCAAAATCAGCGTCATTTTTGTATAATGTGTAATTTTATTGAATTCCAAGAGATGTCGGTTTTTGCGATTTGAAGTGGAAGGCTATCCTTCCCACTTTTCATTTTAAACAGATTTAGTTAAAAATACATAATTTCTATTCCAAATTGAACGAGAATCCCGAAAATCGTGTTAATTTTTGCCTAGGACTTATAGTTTTCTTTTATTTAGGTAATAAACGTAAGATAAAAGTTGTGCCAATAGTACATTTGTTCCGTAAATTTCATTAATTACTCAGCCCACGAGAAAACTAATGCTTTTATCAAAATCAGCGTTCAATTTTGTGTATAATGTAATTTTTATTGAATTCCAAGAGATGTCGGTTTTTGAAGATTTTGACAAAAGTGGGAAGGCTATACCCTTCCCACTTTTTCATTTTTGGCAAAAATCTAGATTTAGTTAAAAATACATAATTTCTATTCCAAATTGAACGAGAATTCCGAAAATCGTGTTAATTTTTGCCTAGGACTTATAGTTTTCTTTTATTTAGGTAATAAACGTAAGATAAAAGTTGTGCCAATAGTACATTTGTTTCCGTAAATTTCATTAATTACTCAGCCCACGAGAAAACTAATGCTTTTATCAAAATCAGCGTTCAATTTTGTGTATAATGTGTAATTTTTATTGAATTCCAAGAGATGTCGGTTTTTGCAGATTTTGACAAAAGTGGGAAGGCTATACCCTTCCCACTTTTTCATTTTTGGCAAAAATCTAGATTTAGTTAAAAATACATAATTTCTATTCCAAATTGAACGAGAATTCCGAAAATCGTGTTAATTTTTGCCTAGGACTTATAGTTTTCTTTTATTTAGGTAATAAACGTAAGATAAAAGTTGTGCCAATAGTACATTTGTTCCGTAAATTTCATTAATTACTCAGCCCACGAGAAAACTAATGCTTTTATCAAAATCAGCGTTCAATTTTGTGTATAATGTGTAATTTTTATTGAATTCCAAGAGATGTCGGTTTTTGCAGATTTTGACAAAAGTGGGAAGGCTATACCCTTCCCACTTTTTCATTTTTGGCAAAAATCTAGATTTAGTTAAAAATACATAATTTCTATTCCAAATTGAACGAGAATTCCGAAAATCGTGTTAATTTTTGCCTAGGACTTATAGTTTTCTTTTATTTAGGTAATAAACGTAAGATAAAAGTTGTGCCAATAGTACATTTGTTCCGTAAATTTCATTAATTACTCAGCCCACGAGAAAACTAATGCTTTTATCAAAATCAGCGTTCAATTTTGTGTATAATGTGTAATTTTTATTGAATTCCAAGAGATGTCGGTTTTTGAAGATTTTGACAAAAGTGGGAAGGCTATACCCTTCCCACTTTTTCATTTTTGGCAAAAATCTAGATTTAGTTAAAAATACATAATTTCTATTCCAAATTGAACGAGAATTCCGAAAATCGTGTTAATTTTTGCCTAGGACTTATAGTTTTCTTTTATTTAGGTAATAAACGTAAGATAAAAGTTGTGCCAATAGTACATTTGTTTCGTAAATTTCATTAATTACTCAGCCCACGAGAAAACTAATGCTTTTATCAAAATCAGCGTTCAATTTTGTGTATAATGTGTAATTTTTATTGAATTCCAAGAGATGTCGGTTTTTGCAGATTTTGACAAAAGTGGGAAGGCTATACCCTTCCCACTTTTCATTTTTGGCAAAAATCTAGATTTAGTTAAAAATACATAATTTCTATTCCAAATTGAACGAGAATTCCGAAAATCGTGTTAATTTTTGCCTAGGACTTATAGTTTTTCTTTTATTTAGGTAATAAACGTAGATATAAAAGTTGTGCCAATAGTACATTTGTTCCGTAAATTTCATTAATTACTCAGCCCACGAGAAAACTAATGCTTTTATCAAAATCAGCGTTCAATTTTGTGTATAATGTGTAATTTTTATTGAATTCCAAGAGATGTCGGTTTTGAAGATTTTGTACAAAAGTGGGAAGGCTATACCCTTCCCACTTTTTCATTTTTGGCAAAAATCTAGATTTAGTTAAAAATACATAATTTCTATTCCAAATTGAACGAGAATTCCGAAAATCGTGTTAATTTTTGCCTAGGACTTATAGTTTTCTTTTATTTAGGTAATAAACGTAAGATAAAAGTTGTGCCAATAGTACATTTGTTTCGTAAATTTCATTAATTACTCAGCCCACGAGAAAACTAATGCTTTTATCAAAATCAGCGTTCAATTTTGTGTATAATGTGTAATTTTATTGAATTCCAAGAGATGTCGGTTTTTGCAGATTTTGACAAAAGTGGGAAGGCTATACCCTTCCCACTTTTTCATTTTTGGCAAAAATCTAGATTTAGTTAAAAATACATAATTTCTATTCCAAATTGAACGAGAATTCCGAAAATCGTGTTAATTTTTGCCTAGGACTTATAGTTTTCTTTTATTTAGGTAATAAACGTAAGATAAAAGTTGTGCCAATAGTACATTTGTTCCGTAAATTTCATTAATTACTCAGCCCACGAGAAAACTAATGCTTTTATCAAAATCAGCGTTCAATTTTGTGTATAATGTGTAATTTTTATTGAATTCCAAGAGATGTCGGTTTTTGCAGATTTTGACAAAAGTGGGAAGGCTATACCCTTCCCACTTTTTCATTTTTGGCAAAAATCTAGATTTAGTTAAAAATACATAATTTCTATTCCAAATTGAACGAGAATTCCGAAAATCGTGTTAATTTTTGCCTAGGACTTATAGTTTTCTTTTATTTAGGTAATAAACGTAAGATAAAAGTTGTGCCAATAGTACATTTGTTCCGTAAATTTCATTAATTACTCAGCCCACGAGAAAACTAATGCTTTTATCAAAATCAGCGTTCAATTTTGTGTATAATGTGTAATTTTTATTGAATTCCAAGAGATGTCGGTTTTTGAAGATTTTGACAAAAGTGGGAAGGCTATACCCTTCCCACTTTTTCATTTTTGGCAAAAATCTAGATTTAGTTAAAAATACATAATTTCTATTCCAAATTGAACGAGAATTCCGAAAATCGTGTTAATTTTTGCCTAGGACTTATAGTTTTCTTTTATTTAGGTAATAAACGTAAGATAAAAAGTTGTGCCAATAGTACATTTGTTCCGTAAATTTCATTAATTACTCAGCCCACGAGAAACTAATGCTTTATAAATGTTTTGTGTATAATGTGTAATTTTATTGAATCAGTGGTTTTGGATAAAGGCCCCTTTTTTTTAAAACCGGGTGGAGGCCGGAAAACTAATGCTTTTATCAAAATCAGCGTTCAATTTTGTGTATAATGTGTAATTTTTATTGAATTCCAAGGGATGTCGGTTTTTGCAGATTTTGATAAAAGTGGGAAGGCTATACCCTTCCCACTTTTTCATTTTTGGCAAAAATCTAGATTTAGTTAAAAATACATAATTTCTATTCCAAATTGAACGAGAATTCCGAAAATCGTGTTAATTTTTGCCTAGGACTTATAGTTTTTTTTTATTTAGGTAATAAACGTAAGATAAAAGTTGTGCCAATAGTACATTTGTTCCGTAAATTTCATTAATTACTCAGCCCACGAGAAAACTAATGCTTTTATCAAAATCAGCGTTCAATTTTGTGTATAATGTGTAATTTTTATTGAATTCCAAGAGATGTCGGTTTTTGCAGATTTTGACAAAAGTGGGAAGGCTATACCCTTCCCACTTTTTCATTTTTGGCAAAAATCTAGATTTAGTTAAAAATACATAATTTCTATTCCAAATTGAACGAGAATTCCGAAAATCGTGTTAATTTTTGCCTAGGACTTATAGTTTTCTTTTATTTAGGTAATAAACGTAAGATAAAAGTTGTGCCAATAGTACATTTGTTCCGTAAATTTCATTAATTACTCAGCCCACGAGAAAACTAATGCTTTTATCAAAATCAGCGTTCAATTTTGTGTATAATGTGTAATTTTTATTGAATTCCAAGAGATGTCGGTTTTTGAAGATTTTGACAAAAAGTGGGAAGGCTATACCCTTCCCACTTTTTCATTTTTGGCAAAATCTAGATTTAGTTAAAATACATAATTTCTATTCCAAATTGAACGAAATCAAAACGTGATTTTACTAGTTTCTTATTTAGATCGTAAAGTTGTTATAGACTTGTTCCATTTAATCGTTCACATTTTGTGATATGTTTTTTATGCCAGTGTCGGTTTTTGTTGACAAGTGGGAGCACCCACTTTTCTTTTTAATCTGTTATAAAAATACATAATTTCTATTCCAAATTGAACGAGAATTCTTAATTTTTGCCTAGGGTTTTTAGTTTTTTAACTTAGGTTAAAGATAAAAGTTATTGTGCCAATTGCACTTTTGTTCTGTAAATTTCCTGGCAGTATCCTTATATCCCTAACTTTTAGATAGAAACTTATAATTAGCATAGAAAGATTAGTCTTAATTAGATGAATTTAACCATACCTAGTTTATGGGTGTGCAAACGATGTCTTTATACATACTAGGTCATATACCGTAGCTCCCCCACGCGTCTGGCGGGGAAATACCGCATGTCATATTAGGATACTGCAAACGCTTCAGCCACAGCAGACCAACTTGGACACAAATGAGATTTTCGCATTTGTGAAGCGGATGAAGGATGTTTAACTGCTTGATTCCCAAGATAGGAAACTTTTTGCTGTAAATTTGACCGTTTTCATAAAAGCAATATTATTAACTAAGTATATCAAGGTAACCAAAAAGACAATTGAGCTTTCCATTAACTTATACTTTGCCGCAACTCGGGATTTACTCGCAGGTTGACGAAAGGCAGAGAAACAGACTGTTAAGATGAGTTTGAGTAAATGATTTATCGAGTTACTTTGTTTGAGTGAAAGCTTCTAGCTTAAATTCAGCTTCGAGGGGGATCCAACAAGGTGTGACTATAACACCTTAGTACCAGAACATATGCCATTGATCTCCATACAAGATAGTTCATTGTTGTTTTGGAAGAAATATCAGCATCTACATTGATGAATAAGATGCCTTTGGGATTCACTGATAAAATTGATAATTGTCGGAACAATTAATGGAATACACTTTGTAACCACAAACATCTACAGCTACCATACTGAATATGACTTTCTTGGTCATGTTCCATTCTTGTTCTGTACTTTGGCCACCCAAGTTTGGTTTGTTATTCAACTTACTTCCTGGATTGACTGCTTTTTCATAGATAATTTTTTCTTAGCTTGATTGCATGATGTCATTCATAGCTCACTATGGCTATTTCCTGATATTTTAAATATTTCATGAAGGATTTTTCAACAGTTCCTCCCATAAAATATATGCAACTACTTAATTAACTGATTTTGGAATATCTTCTATCATTTTACCTAGCATATCGTCGTTCCTTAATATCTTCACCTGTGTTTTCTTATTCTCAGGATCTTAGGCTATTTAAAGGTTGGTCAGGTGAATTTCTTCTCACAGATAACTGGTCAGCATTCCATAGTCTACAACCTCTAAATCCTTCAAGAAGTAGACATCAATTCATTCTGTTTTTGTATTAAACAAATACCATTCAGGCTACAGGTCCTTTCCAGGAGCAAGCTGGTACCGCTGAACAAGTACTCCATTCTGGTTCAGAAACCAACTCAAAATTAATGTCTTCCTTCAAATGGTGTTTTAATTCAACTACATTTTCTATGAAAAAAATTCAACATTAGAATAAACTAATAAAATTCTAAATATTTTCTGCTTTTATAACCTTTTCAGAGATCTAAATTTTGAATAATATTTTCTTGAATGCAAGAGAGATCTCCAACATTTTTATTACCCTCTTTATCCCACCAGACTTACTTTTTCAACAAATAGAACCAATAGAGGTCAATAAAATACTTGAAGGATATAAACAATAAAAGTAAACGATGTGGTAAAGATTGATAATGCTTTCGTCTCCTACCAGTCCACCATCACTTCAGAGGTTGATCTAACCAATCATTGCCAACTTTGGTTCAAAGACAACAAAAGTCAAAACAAAACAAAAAAAAACAAAACAGAATTTTTCCAGTTGAAAATCGGAATCTGAAAATCAGTTGAGCTCGACGTTAGTCAGGTTATGTTTTAATTAGTATTTTTGTAAGTACTACGATTTTCGAACAAATTACTTGGGTGACAGATCGAGGAAACAAAGGATGGTGTTTCATGTGGTCGGCAATGAACCATTTCTGAAGTATTTCCCTTTACTGTTTTACAAACTGAATTTTAATAACTGTTAAAATGAATTGCGAGCCAAAGATACATCATCAAACTCATCATGTTTACAATTTCTTTTTTAGTTAAGAAATCTTTGCTATGCAAACAAGTGCTAGGAACTGTTTTTACAGTCTGGGCGTCCAAATTTGGTTCTTACAAATCAGCTCTTAAATATTCTTTCGAACAATGTATACAGACAGAAAAATGGCAAGAGTGAAACATAAACATAAGTCAGCTCTTCAGACTGCAGTTTCGTTTTCTCATTCTAAATGTACCAACAAGAACCCAAACCTAGTTACACCATGCTATACCAAAATTAAAGGTAAGCCCTTACTTTATTATCTTACTAGTGATCATAACCAATGCCAATTTTATTTGTAGCATTTTCTGAGCACAAGGATACTAGAGAAATTAAAAGAAGTGGGAAAATGGTTGAATATGAATCATGTTGTATAGATGGTTTTGTTATTTATTCATTTGCAACTGTAGAAGAACAGCACAAGTTCTCTCCTTCAACTGCTTTGGAAGTGTTTCCTTCAGCCATTATACCTAAAGCAATCGACAAAACAAAGATCCTGGAAGGTATTTCTAGTTATGTTATTTATTATTTGTAGCTTAATAGTGATCAACAATGGGGGTTTTTCACATTGTCTACTTCTAAAAAGAAATAACCAACATTGATTGCGAGCCTCGCGTCGAAAAAAATGAGGATGTGACCTGTATTCGCCAAAAAAATACCTGTGCTTCATGCGGCAAGGTAGTTTCTTTATATCAAGATATGTAAACAATAAGACATTCGTTACTATCAACGTCTCACTCCTTTAGGCATTCGTGTTTCTGTCAACTCTGGAATTCCATCTTCGAAGCACAATACCAAAAGATTCAGTAATTCTCAAGTGCGAGTTTTGCCCACACGTAAGTCAAATTTCATGATTCTAACTACGGTACATAATTTGTGTAACTTGTTAATTTTAATGCATTGCTAGCTTTCTTACGGAAGCGACACGATGCGAATGCATGTGCGGCATTTGCATGGAGAAAGGCTTTATGATCAGTTTAGCAGCGACGAATTGAGAGAATTGTTTGACGAACAAATTCCACCCTGTAGGCGGAATTGCAGTAATGCATCAAACATCTGAATCAAGAAGTAGTGAAGCACATTTTTTTATACTAAGCCCTTCTTTTTATTTGTGATAAAACAGCAATTATTGGTTGCTAGTAATGTTAATTTCTCATTTTAATTACATAATTGATACAATTCAATAGTCTTACACAGATGCTTTCTGATAATGACTTATTTAAATTCTTCTTTAAGGTTACAGTTAATACAGTGTTTCAGTTCTTTTTATGTGTTTAGTTGTCCGTGTTTTAATTTTTATTCCTCCATGGTCTTAGTTCCGTGTAGTTTAGGAGAGGGGGGGGTAGATAATCCCTTCTAATTAAATCTTTAAAATGTAGTAGACACGTTAGCTGATTTGTTAGAAGTGACTTCCAATTCGATGGAAAATCCCTCTTCATTTAGATGAACGACACAATTTTTTACACTTAAATGTATCACATATACCTTTTAGTCGATGCTTCTGGTTTCAGCCATGATCCTCGTTGGAAATGTGATGTTCGTTCAAAATGTGAGTTATTCTTTTAGTTCGATAAAAAAAAAAATAAAGTTAGAGACAAAATAGGCTCATTTAACATTGATACTTGATAATATGCCTATTTAATTACATTACAATTACATGAGGATCATGTCCACAGTTCCTTTCGTCACACGTAGCAATTGCCCGCCTATACATATAACGAGAAAGTGAAAAAATCTTTATGTTAAGTAATGATCAGTATGCCATAAAGTTTACTTATCGCTAACAAAAAAAATAAACAATAACAATGGGAAACTGTCTTTAAGTTTTAAGGCAACCTTCCTGGAAAATAAAAAAAAAAATGATCACAAATCGTTAACTAGGAGTGTTGGTTATTAAATATAAGTACTGAGTTTAAATGAAGCAGAAGCAATGATTACAGAAAAAGCATTTCTTTACCTTGAAAGGGACGTGGTTGTTTCAGTATCTTGTGCGATATCGATGAAGATTCGTAACAGAAAACCCAAGAATGAATGGCAAAATTTCCAATTGTACCAGTGTGTAGTCACCAGCCAAAGTTCTGCAAATTTTGCCAACACATCCAAATACAACCGACATTAGCGTGTCAATATGTAATTTTCGTCGTAACTTAGAAAACCATATTACCTTTATCTGAGCGTTTGGTTTATTTTACCATCGTAATTTGTCTAACAAACAGTGAGAGCAATGCGAAGGAAATAGAACATCCAGAGAAGCAGGAAATAATTGTTTCCTTTTTGATCCATTTGGTCTTGAAGTTTCTAGTAACAGGTAAAATTCGGACTTCACGCGTGTAAGATAAAAACTTTTAATTTGGTTATGTACATACAGGAGAAGGATAGTGACCTACTGAACATTGAAGTACAGCCCAAATAACTTAGTAGGATCCGGATCCGAATCTTTCCTGAAATACCAGACAATATTTAGCATGGTCACACTCCGCAAAACTCGAGGAACAAACGGAAGACATGGAGGAATAGAAGTAGGATTGCTTCAATAGAAAGATTAAAAAGTTATAACACACCATACTTATTTTACATACCAGTTAAGGAATTTATGAACCAAAAGAAGTATGGGCCAAGCTATGAAGATACGTCAAGCTGAATTTGAAACGGGAAAAAATCGACCCGATCAATGCGGAGCCGAGACCTATTTGTGACAACTTGGTTCCAATAAATTGGAATAGCTAGGCAATTTGAAGAACCTCCTGAAAACAAGGTAGTAGAAGAAATTCGTCTACGTTTGTAATCAAATGTTACGCACAATTCAATGTCAAGAAAATCGCGTAAAACAGTATGATTACCTTGTGACAAAATCATTTTTTTTCACCATGGTTTTAACAGATTACCGAAACCATGTATCCAGCGTATTTTGAATTGAAATTTGCTCATTTTCAACCGTAAGCCGAACGAAAGTTTACAATGGGTTTAAACATCACATGGCCATTTTTTTTTCTTAAAATATATACCTTTTAATTCATACGAGACCAGGAGTTGCTGCTTAGAGATCTCCGTTTCAATCATCATTTCAACTGTTATTGCGGAATAAGCGAGCCCGAACAATAAAACAAGGTAGTGAAGTGCACAGTAAACGTGAATCCAACAATGGAAAGGAATACTGACCATAACTGATCCACGTAAGCAAATAATAATTTGTCTGTTATTTCAGCTTTGTTTAAGCTGTTAAAAAGAATCTTTGAAGAGTAGGAATCCTTGGACTTGTCAAAGAACTATGCAAACAGTAAAAGAATAAAGTTGATCCCAAAATTGCTACTAGTCAATGGAAAAGACAAAAATATACAACTTAATTCTCACTATACTGGGATTACCACATAAGTATAATAAAAGGATTATGTGATACCAAAACCATGACTTGTTGTACCAAAACCTATTAGCCAGAACCCGATTAAGGACACTGGACAATATGGTGTTGCTTAAAACCAATTAGAAAAAAATAGCAGAACACTTGCTGCAATTCCAATGCATTGCACTAGGAGGCTAAATAATGCAGCAACGCAATTAGCTTTGTCCCCTCAAAATCGGAATCATTCCACCATCAGATAACAGACAGGAAACAATAACAAAAGATGGTAAGTCTGTGGCATGTACCAGGTTGGCTGCAAGGTCCTACCTGGAAAGCAAGTGGAAAGACCTCGCGAACGGTTATCTAACGCAATTCGTTCACAAATTTGCCACAGAAACACAATTTTGTAACCAGAAAATATGACCTGAGGAAAAGGCTGAAATAAATTTGAATACAACCTAACGTGGGAGAATCAAATACCAATTGCTCAACGTTAAAGCATTCAAACTTGGTTTCTGGAAAGTAAATATAAAACTCAAACTCCATCCAACGGATTCTACGTTGTCGAAAGCGCCCAAATGCTTGGCCCTTTTTTCGTCCAAACGTGGCACTGTAAAAAGAAAAGAATAAAACTTAGATTACGTAAAATCACGATCCAAAGAATGACAAATCGAAATATTAAAACATGGCCTACTAAATGGTTAAGGCCAGTAAACTTCAATCTTCCCTATGAAGGCGAGAGGATTTGCTACCAAAGCCAATCAGAATCCTTTCTGATCACGTGCCGATTAGGGCCAATCAGGAGAGGGATGACGACGCCATCTAGCGCTCGATAGTGTGACTCCTTAAATAATAACAATTTACAGTGGACAGGGAATTTGACAGACAGAAATGGCCGACGTCTGCGGTGTGACAATAAAACAAATAAAATCCAAAAACATTATTTTCAGCTACGTGTCGGAGTTGAACTCTGGACCTTTAACTTGCCATGCCGCTCTTCTACCACTGAGCTACCACTTACGTCAGCATCATAAGCTGTCTGTCTGTCAAATTCCCTGTCCTATGTAAATTGTTATTATTCTCTGTAAATCGTAATTATCGGGTCAAACGCACTTTTCTTCTCTTGTTTTCAGTCTCGCCATCAGACGATTTTGTTTGGGATAATTAATTTTTTCTTTTTTTACTTCGTGTTTCATCATCTATAGACCAGTTTCGGATGCTGCGTTGCAAAATTTTAAAAAATCCAGGGGGGTTTCAATTGCAGGGGGAGATAGGAAAAAAGGGGGTTTTTGATTTATTTACCCTAGTAATACTTTTCCAATTCAGGAAATGTTCTAGAATACTACACTTTAAGACATTCTGCGTCTTCTCCAGTCTTTATAAATAATTAATCATCCCTAGTTTATCCATTATCCCCATATCCACATTTGAATCACCCATGTTTACATATTTTCTTTGACACTATAAAAAAAATGCTAAACAGCATCTCTAGCCTTTTACTTGAATTAATTTTCATGGATAAACTAGGTATAATTAATTATTGATAAAGACTGGAGAAGACGCAGAATGTCTTACAGTGTAGTATTCTAGAACATTTCCTGAATTGGAAAAGTATTACTACCACACCTTTCTTGAATTAATTTTCATGGATAAACTAGGGTTGATTAATTATTTATAAAGACTGGAGAAGACGCAGAATGTCTTAAAGTGTAGTATTCTAGAACATTTCCTGAATTGGAAAAGTATTACTAGGGTAAATAAATCAAAAACCCCCTTTTTTCCTATCTCCCCCTGCAATCGAAACCCCACTTGATTTTTTTAAATTTTGCAACGCAGCATCCGAAACTGGTCTATCAAGAAGGTTTTATTAAATATTACAGACAGACCAAGAAAGTGCAGTTGCTATTGTGGGTATTCTTTACAGTATGATACCACATAATTTCAAGTTGAAATGAAAAATAAAGGAATTAATCCATTTAGCTATGGTTTCGTGATGTCCAAACATAAATTTCATACGACTGAGAAACATTTACAAGGAAGATCCATTTTAAAAAAGCCAACAGGGCAATTACATTTCAAACAAAGAAAAACAACTAACCTGGAAAAGAAGAAATGTGTGGTCCACATGATGGAGAAACCTGATGACGGATCATCAAAATCCGCACCGCCATTCAAGATGACAAACGTATTATCTTAGCCGCCCCATGTGCTCCATGCCCAAGTTCCTAGACTTCCTACCCTTATTTTCAGTCGGCAATGTTGCCAATTGGCTTTGATATCGAACAAGATGAAAAAGAAAAGAAAACAAACTAGGGCTCGGCCCCGATCACATTGTAATCGGGGACACCGCAAACTCACCAATAAAAATGAATCAGGGACGTTCTGTGCGGGGATTTTTTTCCGGTGCGGTACGGCGCTAGAACCGGTGCTGCACCGATAGCACCGCTTCAGCCATAGGGGGGTGGTCTTATCAGTGACCTTGCCTTCTGCTTAGGTCAACGAGAATCACGTGACTAGGGTCACATTTTGTTCTTGTGGGCCGCAGGGCAACTGCAAATTTAAATCGCGATATTGAAATGGCACCCCCAATAATTTTTTACAAAATAAAATACACTTTGCAGTATTTAATTATACCCTTTGCGTTCCCGTTTCCGGCGCAATTTTTCAAAATAGGGTGAATTTAAAACATAAATAAAAAAATTCCCAAATTGCACCGTCATTTTGATTTTGGTCCCAAAAATCGGGAATTTCCCGATAGGGATTCTATCAAAACTCGCATTTCCCAACCCCCTGATACAGGCACCCTTACCTTTCTACAACGACTGGTGGATCGACCGACACTTTTTCTGAGACTTTACCCCAGAGATGGCGCTGATGGCGCGGCGATTTCAGGGGTGTCCGCACTAATCTTTCGTTCGTTTTTTTTTTTTAGATGCTGTGCCGCTGAGATTGGTCTCCATTTGTAGAGGAAATAACGCAGCAGCTCCCGGTCGAGTCCCCGTTTTTATCGGCTGAACGACGAAGGAGTGTGGAGCAGTTTAGTCAGCCAACTCGAGTCGATTTCAGGGTCTCGTACGTATCCTTTATACGTTTTCTTATTTTAGATGCTGCGTCGCAAAACTTGACGTCGTGTTGTAGAGGAGATAACGCGGAGATTAACGAAGGGGTCCTGTCAATTATCGGCTCAACAATAAAGGAATGCGGAGCAATCTAAGAGCGACTCGACATTTCTGGAGATTTTTTTCAGAGAGATGGCGCGTCGGTCATGAAGATAGGGAAAAATCAGGCCGCGAAGTTATTTTTTTCAAGGCGAGGCTTTGTGCGTCGCCCGGCAACGGACAGGTTTTTTCACAGGCCGTGTGAGCTCCATTGTTTCGATCATGGTCGTCTACATAAAAAGGGGCAACTACGGAACGCCGTTTGATCCACTTTTTAATAGTTGTCCGTTTATTTAGCAAATAAATAAACAACTTGTACTGCCATGTAGCGATTTCGATAGACGACGCCTTCAAGGGAGGAGGAGTCTACAACATATTGAATTTATCGATCGATTGTTAGGCCGATTTCGATCAGCATTGTATAGTTAATGAATGACAACTTGACGAGATCTTGACACGCACGTTGGAAGTGTACGCGTGTTGGCACCTCGATGAGCGTTGCACAATAACAAAGCTCCGTTGGTGAGCGTATTGATTAATAAAGGTATTAAAGGCATTATCCAATTAGTCATGCCATAATGTCTCACTTTGTTGGCAGCTAGGTGAAGTCCTTGAGTGCCTCAAGGACTTTTGTTTTGTTTTAGCAGTATTTTTTCCTTCAACAATTAATCTTGCATCTCCAACCGTGGAATGAGTTACATGTGACTCGAGACAAACAAACAGTGCAATTGCAACAATATAATTAGTCAGCGGTAAACAACACATTCTATCTGAGAATAGTTTAGACTTTTTGAGCGTATCTTTTGTTTATCACATATTGCATTTTAATTACTGTTATTTTTAAATTTATATCCATGGTTTTTCTTCGACTAGATATAAATTTGCCATATCTTCATGCCAACCACTAGGATTCTGCTTTTGCACACACCTTCATTATTAATGTGTTTCTTCAGGTATGGTCACTATCAGCAGCTTTACACACAGTGTGCATCGTGAATACATCAATCCCAGAGAAAACATTCCAATGGAAAATATTGAGAATTTCTGCCCTTCTATCCTGAACTAAACAATGCTGGTTTGTATAAATAGGCATAAAAAAACCTATCAACAGTATTTTTAGTTTGCAGTTTGCTTTAACATACAACTCTATGGCATGTTGATATTGTCGCGGGTGAAAAGGGAGATTGGTTATCTCTTCACAGAGATGAGTCATCCGCTCCTTGGACAACGCTGCGATCGTGGTGAACAAATTATCGGGAGAAGTCCGCTCTAAGAAAGATACGCAGATATGCAGTCCGGAAGGGGAGTAATTCGCGCGACGGTATAAAACGCTGCCCCGAATCTGCGTTAGATGAGTCTCCATCGGGTGAGCTCCCGGAGCTGGGCTCCGTAAGAGGAGTTCCCTGGTTTCCCAAGAGGTCTTCAGACGCTTCTCCAACTTTTGGTAATGGTTATCCCTTTTGTTTGAGTTAAACCATTGTTTAGAATTGATGTCATCACTTGTTGTATTCGTTTGTTCTTGTCCAAATACAACTCGTGTGACAATATTAGCTAAATTTTTATTATTTATAGTATTAGACGGTAAAAAAATTCTTCTCTCGGAAGTTTATGACTTTGGACTTGCTTGAGATGACCCTTGAGCCAAGAAGCTTTTCCTGCTTTGTGTGGACAGGAATATTAGAGGCATTGATGTCTGAAACCAACAAGTGTCTTGCAAAGAAAGTAAAAAGAAACATTGATGTTGGTCATCCTCTGAGTGATGCTGAAGCCTGGTAAAAAGAAAGAAGAGTATGAGTATTAGTGAGTGGTAAAATACATGATTCAGAATTGAATGAAAATCACGGAAATCAGGTTTATTTTTCGATTGGTCTTATAGTTTTTCATTTACATTTTAAAAACCATAAATGAAGTTGGTGCGCTAACAGAACTGTTTTCGTTAATTTTTTAAACGGCTAGTCTAAAGAGAAAACCAATGACTAAATCGGAATCAGCGTTCAATTTCGATTATACCGTCTGATTTTTGGAGAATTTCAAGAGATGTCATTTTTGGCCGATTTTGACAAAAGTGGAAAGGCTATACCCTTCCCACTTTTTCATTTTTGACCAAATTTCAAATTTGGCTTAAAATACATGATTTAGATTCAGAATTGAATAAAAATCACGGAAATCCGGTTTATTTTTCTAATGGTCTTATAATTTTTCATTTACATTTTAAAAACCATAAATGAAGTTGATGCGCTAACAGAACTGTTTTCGTTAATTTTTTTAACGGCTAGTCTAACGAGAAAACCAATCACTAAATCGAAATCAGCGTTCAATTTCGATTATACCGTCTGATTTTTGGAGAATTTCAAGAGATGTCATTTTTGGCCGATTTTGACAAAAGTGGGAAGGCTATACCCTTCCCACTTTTTCATTTTGACCAAATTTCAAATTTGCTTAAAATACATGATTTAGATTCAGAATTGAATAAAAATCACGGAAATCCGGTTTATTTTTCTAATAGTCTTATAATTTTTCATTTACATTTTAAAAACCATAAATGAAGTTGGTGCGCTAACAGAACTGTTTTCGTTAATTTTTTTAACGGCTAGTCTAAAGAGAAAACCAATGACTAAATCGAAATCAGCGTTCAATTTCGATTATACCGTCTGATTTTTGGAGAATTTCAAGAGATGTCGTTTTTGGTAGATTTTGACAAAAGTGGGAAGGCTATACCCTTCCCACTTTTTCATTTTTAGCCAAATTTCAAATTTTGCTTAAAATACATGAATTCGAATCAAAATTGAATGAAAATCACGAAAATCAGGTTTATTTTCCTATTGGTCTTATAGTTTTTGATTTAATCCTTAAAAACCCTAAATTAAGTTGTTGAGCTAACAGCACTGTTTCGTTAATTTTTGAAACGGCTGGTTTAATGAGAAAACCAATAACTAAATCGAAATCAGCGTTCAATTTCGATTATTCCGTGTGATTTTTGGAGAATTTCAAGAGATGTCGTTTTTGGTAGATTTTGACAAAAGTGGGAAGGCCTTTCCCACTTTTTCATTTTTGGCCAAATTTCAAATTTTGCTTAAAATACATGAATTCGAATCAAAATTGAATGAAAATCACGAAAATCAGGTTTATTTTCCTATTGGTCTTATAGTTTTTGATTTAATCCTTAAAAACCCTAAATTAAGTTGTTGCGCTAACAGCACTGTTTCGTTAATTTTTGAAACGGCTGGTTTAACGAGAAAACCAATAACTAAATCGAAATCAGCGTTCAATTTCGATTATTCCGTGTGATTTTTGGAGAATTTCAAGAGATGTCGTTTTTGGTAGATTTTGACAAAAGTGGGAAGGCTATACCCTTCCCACTTTTTCATTTTTGGCCAAATTTCAAATTTTGCTTAAAATACATGAATTCGAATCAAAATTGAATGAAAATCACGAAAATCAGGTTTATTTTCCTATTGGTCTTATAGTTTTTGATTTAATCCTTAAAAACCCTAAATTAAGTTGTTGCGCTAACAGCACTGTTTCGTAAATTTTTGAAACGGCTGGTTTAACGAGAAAACCAATAACTAAATCGAAATCAGCGTTCAATTTCGATTATTCCGTGTGATTTTTGGAGAATTTCAAGAGATGTCGTTTTTGGTAGATTTTGACAAAAGTGGGAAGGCTATACCCTTCCCACTTTTTCATTTTTTAGCCAAATTTCAAATTTTGCTTAAAATACATGAATTCGAATCAAAATTGAATGAAAATCACGAAAATCAGGTTTATTTTCCTATTGGTCTTATAGTTTTTGATTTAATCCTTAAAAACCCTAAATTAAGTTGTTGCGCTAACAGCACTGTTTCGTTAATTTTTGAAACGGCTGGTTTAACGAGAAAACCAATAACTAAATCGAAATCAGCGTTCAATTTCGATTATTCCGTGTGATTTTTGGAGAATTTCAAGAGATGTCGTTTTTGGTAGATTTTGACAAAAGTGGGAAGGCTATACCCTTCCCACTTTTTCATTTTTGGCCAATTTCAAATTTTGCTTAAAATACATGAATTCGAATCAAAATTGAATGAAAATCACGAAAATCAGGTTTATTTTCCTATTGGTCTTATAGTTTTTGATTTAATCCTTAAAACCCCTAAATTAAGTTGTTGCGCTAACAGCACTGTTTCGTTAATTTTTGAAACGGCTGGTTTAACGAGAAAACCAATAACTAAATCGAAATCAGCGTTCAATTTCGATTATTCCGTGTGATTTTTGGAGAATTTCAAGAGATGTCGTTTTTGGTAGATTTTGACAAAAGTGGGAAGGCTATACCCTTCCCACTTTTTTCATCCAACCCAAATTTCAAATTTTGCTTAAAATACATGAATTCGAATCAAAATTGAATGAAAATCAGGAAAATCAGGTTTATTTTCCTATTGGTCTTATAGTTTTTGATTTAATCCTTAAAAACCCTAAATTAAGTTGTTGCGCTAACAGCACTGTTTCGTTAATTTTTGAAACGGCTGGTTTAACGAGTAAACCAATAACTAAATCGAAATCAGCGTTCAATTTCGATTATTCCGTGTGATTTTTTGGAGAATTTCAAGAGATGTCGTTTTTGGTAGATTTTGACAAAAGTGGGAAGGCTATACCCTTCCCACTTTTTCATTTTGCCAAATTTCAAATTTTGCTTAAAATACATAAATTCGAATCAAAATTGAATGAAAATCACGAAAATCAGGTTTATTTTCCTATTGGTCTTATAGTTTTTGATTTAATCCTTAAAAACCCTAAATTAAGTTGTTGCGCTAACAGCACTGTTTCGTTAATTTTTGAAACGGCTGGTTTAACGAGAAAACCAATAACTAAATCGAAATCAGCGTTCAATTTCGATTATTCCGTGTGATTTTGGAGAATTTCAAGAGATGTCGTTTTTGGTAGATTTTGACTAAAGTGGGAAAGCCTTTCCCACTTTTTCATTTTACTGAAATTTCAAATTTTGCTTAAAATACATGAATTCGAATCAAAATTGAATGAAAATCACGAAAATCAGGTTTATTTTCCTATTGGTCTTATAGTTTTTGATTTAATCCTTAAAAACCCTAAATTAAGTTGTTGCGCTAACAGCACTGTTTCGTTAATTTTTGAAACGGCTGGTTTAACGAGAAAACCAATAACTGAATCGAAATCAGCGTTCAATTTCGATTATTCCGTGTGATTTTTGGAGAATTTCAAGAGATGTCGTTTTTGGTAGATTTTGACAAAAGTGGGAAGGCTATACCCTTCCCACTTTTTCATTTTGGCCAAATTTCAAATTTTGCTTAAAATACATGAATTCGAATCAAAATTGAATGAAAATCACGAAAATCAGGTTTATTTTCCTATTGGTCTTATAGTTTTTGATTTAATCCTTAAAAACCCTAAATTAAGTTGTTGCGCTAACAGCACTGTTTCGTTAATTTTTGAAACGGCTGGTTTAACGAGAAAACCAATAACTAAATCGAAATCAGCGTTCAATTTCGATTATTCCGTGTGATTTTTGGAGAATTTCAAGAGATGTCGTTTTTGGTAGATTTTGACAAAAGTGGGAAGGCTACACCCTTCCCACTTTTTCATTTTAGCCAATTTCAAATTTTGCTTAAAATACTTGAATTCGAATCAAAATTGAATGAAAATCACGAAAATCAGGTTTATTTTCCTATTGGTCTTATAGTTTTTGATTTAATCCTTAAAAACCCTAAATTAAGTTGTTGCGCTAACAGCACTGTTTCGTTAATTTTTGAAACGGCTGGTTTAACGAGAAAACCAATAACTAAATCGAAATCAGCGTTCAATTTCGATTATTCCGTTTGATTTTTGGAGAATTTCAAGAGATATCGTTTTTGGTAGATTTTGACAAAAGTGGGAAGGCTATACCCTTCCCACTTTTTCATTTTGGCCAAATTTCAAATTTTGCTTAAAATACATGAATTCGAATCAAAATTGAATGAAAATCACGAAAATCAGGTTTATTTTCCTATTGGTCTTATAGTTTTTGATTTAATCCTTAAAAACCCTAAATTAAGTTGTTGCGCTAACAGCACTGTTTCGTTAATTTTTGAAACGGCTGGTTTAACGAGAAAACCAATAACTAAATCGAAATCAGCGTTCAATTTCGATTATTCCGTGTGATTTTTGGAGAATTTCAAGAGATGTCGTTTTTGTTAGATTTTGACAAAAGTGGGAAGGCTATACCCTTCCCACTTTTTCATTTTTGGCCAAATTTCAAATTTTGCTTAAAATACATGAATTCGAATCAAAATTGAATGAAAATCACGAAAATCAGGTTTATTTTCCTATTGGTCTTATAGTTTTTGATTTAATCCTTAAAAACCCTAAATTAAGTTGTTGCGCTAACAGCACTGTTTCGTTAATTTTTGAAACGGCTGGTTTAACGAGTAAACCAATTACTAAATCGAAATCAGCGTTCAATTTCGATTATTCCGTGTGATTTTTGGAGAATTTCAAGAGATGTCGTTTTTGGTAGATTTTGACAAAAGTGGGAAGGCTCTCCCTTCCCACTTTTTCATTTTTAACCAAATTTCAAATTTTGCTTAAAATACATGAATTCGAATCAAAATTGAATGAAAATCACGAAAATCAGGTTTATTTTACTATTGGTCTTATAGTTTTTGATTTAATCCTTAAAAACCCTAAATTAAGTTGTTGCGCTAACAGCACTGTTTCGTTAATTTTTGAAACGGCTGGTTTAATGAGAAAACCAATAACTAAATCGAAATCAGCGTTCAATTTCGATTATTCCGTGTGATTTTGGAGAATTTCAAGAGATGTCGTTTTTGGTAGATTTTGACAAAAGTGGGAAGGCTATACCCTTCCCACTTTTTTTAGCCAAAATTTCAAATTTTGCTTAAAATACATGAATTCGAATCAAAATTGAATGAAAATCACGAAAATCAGGTTTTTTTCCTATTGGTCTTATAGTTTTTGATTTAATCCTTAAAAACCCTAAATTAAGTTGTTGCGCTAACAGCACTGTTTCGTTAATTTTTGAAACGGCTGGTTTAATGAGAAAACCAATAACTAAATCGAAATCAGCGTTCAATTTCGATTATTCCGTGTGATTTTTGGAGAATTTCAAGAGATGTCGTTTTTGGTAGATTTTGACAAAAGTGGGAAGGCTCCCTTCCCACTTTTTCATTTCTTAAATTTCAAATTTTGCTTAAAATACATGAATTCGAATCAAAATTGAATGAAAATCACGAAAATCAGGTTTATTTTCCTATTGGTCTTATAGTTTTTGATTTAATCCTTAAAAACCCTAAATTAAGTTGTTGCGCTAACAGCACTGTTTCGTTAATTTTTGAAACGGCTGGTTTAACGAGAAAACCAATAACTAAATCGAAATCAGCGTTCAATTTCGATTATTCCGTGTGATTTTTGGAGAATTTCAAGAGATGTCGTTTTTGGTAGATTTTGACAAAAGTGGGAAGGCTATACCCTTCCCACTTTTTCATTTTGCCAAATTTCAAATTTTGCTTAAAATACATGAATTCGAATCAAAATTGAATGAAAATCACGAAAATCAGGTTTATTTTCCTATTGGTCTTATAGTTTTTGATTTAATCCTTAAAAACCCTAAATTAAGTTGTTGCGCTAACAGCACTGTTTCGTAAATTTTTGAAACGGCTGGTTTAACGAGAAAACCAATAACTAAATCGAAATCAGCGTTCAATTTCGATTATTCCGTGTGATTTTTGGAGAATTTCAAGAGATGTCGTTTTTGGTAGATTTTGACAAAGAGTGGGAAGGCTATACCCTTCCCACTTTTTCATTTTACCCAAATTTCAAATTTTGCTTAAAATACATGAATTCGAATCAAAATTGAATGAAAATCACGAAAATCAGGTTTATTTTCCTATTGGTCTTATAGTTTTTGATTTAATCCTTAAAAACCCTAAATTAAGTTGTTGCGCTAACAGCACTGTTTCGTTAATTTTTGAAACGGCTGGTTTAACGAGAAAACCAATAACTAAATCGAAATCAGCGTTCAATTTCGATTATTCCGTGTGATTTTTGGAGAATTTCAAGAGATGTCGTTTTTGGTAGATTTTGACAAAAGTGGGAAGGCTATACCCTTCCCACTTTTTCATTATAAAAAAATTTCAAATTTTGCTTAAAATACATGAATTCGAATCAAAATTGAATGAAAATCACGAAAATCAGGTTTATTTTCCTATTGGTCTTATAGTTTTTGATTTAATCCTTAAAAACCTAAATTAAGTTGTTGCGCTAACAGCACTGTTTCGTTAATTTTGAAACGGCTGGTTTAACGAGAAAACCAATTACTAAATCGAAATCAGCGTTCAATTTCGATTATTCCGTGTGATTTTTGGAGAATTTCAAGAGATGTCGTTTTGGTAGATTTTGACAAAAGTGGGAAGGCTATACCCTTCCCCCTTTTTTGCTTCAAATTTCAAATTTTGCTTAAAATACATGAATTCGAATCAAAATTGAATGAAAATCACGAAAATCAGGTTTATTTTCCTATTGGTCTTATAGTTTTTGATTTAATCCTTAAAAACCCTAAATTAAGTTGTTGCGCTAACAGCACTGTTTCGTTAATTTTTGAAACGGCTGGTTTAACGAGAAAACCAATAACTAAATCGAAATCAGCGTTCAATTTCGATTATTCCGTGTGATTTTGGAGAATTTCAAGAGATGTCGTTTTGGTAGATTTTGACAAAAGTGGGAAGGCTATACCCTTCCCACTTTTTCATTAGCAAATTTCAAATTTTGCTTAAAATACATGAATTCGAATCAAAATTGAATGAAAATCACGAAAATCAGGTTTATTTTCCTATTGGTCTTATAGTTTTTGATTTAATCCTTAAAAACCTAAATTAAGTTGTTGCGCTAACAGCACTGTTTCGTTAATTTTTGAAACGGCTGGTTTAACGAGAAAACCAATAACTAAATCGAAATCAGCGTTCAATTTCGATTATTCCGTGTGATTTTGGAGAATTTCAAGAGATGTCGTTTTTGGTAGATTTTGACAAAAGTGGGAAGGCTATCCCTTCCCACTTTTTTCATAATTTCAAATTTTGCTTAAAATACATGAATTCGAATCAAAATTGAATGAAAATCACGAAAATCAGGTTTATTTTCCTATTGGTCTTATAGTTTTTGATTTAATCCTTAAAAACCCTAAATTAAGTTGTTGCGCTAACAGCACTGTTTCGTTAATTTTTGAAACGGCTGGTTTAACGAGAAAACCAATAACTAAATCGAAATCAGCGTTCAATTTCGATTATTCCGTGTGATTTTTGGAGAATTTCAAGAGATGTCGTTTTTGGTAGATTTTGACAAAAGTGGGAAGGCTATACCCTTCCCACTTTTTCATTACAGCCAAATTTCAAATTTTGCTTAAAATACATGAATTCGAATCAAAATTGAATGAAAATCACGAAAATCAGGTTTATTTTCCTATTGGTCTTATAGTTTTTGATTTAATCCTTAAAAACCCTAAATTAAGTTGTTGCGCTAACAGCACTGTTTCGTTAATTTTTGAAACGGCTGGTTTAACGAGAAAACCAATAACTAAATCGAAATCAGCGTTCAATTTCGATTATTCCGTGTGATTTTTGGAGAATTTCAAGAGATGTCGTTTTTGGTAGATTTTGACAAAAGTGGGAAGGCTATACCCTTCCCACTTTTTCATTAAAGCCAAATTTCAAATTTTGCTTAAAATACATGAATTCGAATCAAAATTGAATGAAAATCACGAAAATCAGGTTTATTTTCCTATTGGTCTTATAGTTTTTGATTTAATCCTTAAAAACCCTAAATTAAGTTGTTGCGCTAACAGCACTGTTTCGTTAATTTTTGAAACGGCTGGTTTAACGAGAAAACCAATAACTAAATCGAAATCAGCGTTCAATTTCGATTATTCCGTGTGATTTTGGAGAATTTCAAGAGATGTCGTTTTTGGTAGATTTTGACAAAAGTGGGAAGGCTATACCCTTCCCACTTTTTCATTAACAAAATTTCAAATTTTGCTTAAAATACATGAATTCGAATCAAAATTGAATGAAAATCACGAAAATCAGGTTTATTTTCCTATTGGTCTTATAGTTTTTGATTTAATCCTTAAAAACCCTAAATTAAGTTGTTGCGCTAACAGCACTGTTTCGTTAATTTTTGAAACGGCTGGTTTAACGGGAAAACCAATAACTAAATCGAAATCAGCGTTCAATTTCGATTATTCCGTGTGATTTTGGAGAATTTCAAGAGATGTCGTTTTTGGTAGATTTTGACAAAAGTGGGAAGGCTATACCCTTCCCACTTTTTCATTACCCAAATTTCAAATTTTGCTTAAAATACATGAATTCGAATCAAAATTGAATGAAAATCACGAAAATCAGGTTTATTTTCCTATTGGTCTTATAGTTTTTGATTTAATCCTTAAAAACCCTAAATTAAGTTGTTGCGCTAACAGCACTGTTTCGTTAATTTTTGAAACGGCTGGTTTAACGAGAAAACCAATAACTAAATCGAAATCAGCGTTCAATTTCGATTATTCCGTGTGATTTTGGAGAATTTCAAGAGATGTCGTTTTTGGTAGATTTTGACAAAAGTGGGAAGGCTATACCCTTCCCACTTTTTCATTGGCCAAATTTCAAATTTTGCTTAAAATACATGAATTCGAATCAAAATTGAATGAAAATCACGAAAATCAGGTTTATTTTCCTATTGGTCTTATAGTTTTTGATTTAATCCTTAAAAACCCTAAATTAAGTTGTTGCGCTAACAGCACTGTTTCGTTAATTTTTGAAACGGCTGGTTTAACGAGAAAACCAATAACTAAATCGAAATCAGCGTTCAATTTCGATTATTCCGTGTGATTTTTGGAGAATTTCAAGAGATGTCGTTTTTGGTAGATTTTGACAAAAGTGGGAAGGCTATACCCTTCCCACTTTTTCATTTTAAATTTCAAATTTTGCTTAAAATACATGAATTCGAATCAAAATTGAATGAAAATCACGAAAATCAGGTTTATTTTCCTATTGGTCTTATAGTTTTTGATTTAATCCTTAAAACCCTAAATTAAGTTGTTGCGCTAACAGCACTGTTTCGTTAATTTTTGAAACGGCTGGTTTAACGAGAAAACCAATAACTAAATCGAAATCAGCGTTCAATTTCGATTATTCCGTGTGATTTTTGGAGAATTTCAAGAGATGTCGTTTTTGGTAGATTTTGACAAAAGTGGGAAGGCTATACCCTTCCCACTTTTTCATTACAGCCAAATTTCAAATTTTGCTTAAAATACATGAATTCGAATCAAAATTGAATGAAAATCACGAAAATCAGGTTTATTTTCCTATTGGTCTTATAGTTTTTGATTTAATCCTTAAAAACCCTAAATTAAGTTGTTGCGCTAACAGCACTGTTTCGTTAATTTTTGAAACGGCTGGTTTAACGGGAAAACCAATAACTAAATCGAAATCAGCGTTCAATTTCGATTATTCCGTGTGATTTTGGAGAATTTCAAGAGATGTCGTTTTTGGTAGATTTTGACAAAAGTGGGAAGGCTATACCCTTCCCACTTTTTTCAGCCAAATTTCAAATTTTGCTTAAAATACATGAATTCGAATCAAAATTGAATGAAAATCACGAAAATCAGGTTTATTTTCCTATTGGTCTTATAGTTTTTGATTTAATCCTTAAAAACCCTAAATTAAGTTGTTGCGCTAACAGCACTGTTTCGTTAATTTTTGAAACGGCTGGTTTAACGAGAAAACCAATAACTAAATCGAAATCAGCGTTCAATTTCGATTATTCCGTGTGATTTTTGGAGAATTTCAAGAGATGTCGTTTTTGGTAGATTTTGACAAAAGTGGGAAGGCTATACCCTTCCCACTTTTTCATTCAGCCAAATTTCAAATTTTGCTTAAAATACATGAATTCGAATCAAAATTGAATGAAAATCACGAAAATCAGGTTTATTTTCCTATTGGTCTTATAGTTTTTGATTTAATCCTTAAAAACCTAAATTAAGTTGTTGCGCTAACAGCACTGTTTCGTTAATTTTTGAAACGGCTGGTTTAACGAGAAAACCAATAACTAAATCGAAATCAGCGTTCAATTTCGATTATTCCGTGTGATTTTGGAGAATTTCAAGAGATGTCGTTTTTGGTAGATTTTGACAAAAGTGGGAAGGCTATACCCTTCCCACTTTTTCATTACACCAAATTTCAAATTTTGCTTAAAATACATGAATTCGAATCAAAATTGAATGAAAATCACGAAAATCAGGTTTATTTTCCTATTGGTCTTATAGTTTTTGATTTAATCCTTAAAAACCTAAATTAAGTTGTTGCGCTAACAGCACTGTTTCGTTAATTTTTGAAACGGCTGGTTTAACGAGAAAACCAATAACTAAATCGAAATCAGCGTTCAATTTCGATTATTCCGTGTGATGATTTTGGAGAATTTCAAGAGATGTCGTTTTTGGTAGATTTTGACAAAAGTGGGAAGGCTATACCCTTCCCACTTTTTCATTACAGCCAAATTTCAAATTTTGCTTAAAATACATGAATTCGAATCAAAATTGAATGAAAATCACGAAAATCAGGTTTATTTTCCTATTGGTCTTATAGTTTTTGATTTAATCCTTAAAAACCCTAAATTAAGTTGTTGCGCTAACAGCACTGTTTCGTTAATTTTTGAAACGGCTGGTTTAACGAGAAAACCAATAACTAAATCGAAATCAGCGTTCAATTTCGATTATTCCGTGTGATTTTTGGAGAATTTCAAGAGATGTCGTTTTTGGTAGATTTTGACAAAAGTGGGAAGGCTATACCCTTCCCACTTTTTCATTACAGCCAAATTTCAAATTTTGCTTAAAATACATGAATTCGAATCAAAATTGAATGAAAATCACGAAAATCAGGTTTATTTTCCTATTGGTCTTATAGTTTTTGATTTAATCCTTAAAAACCCTAAATTAAGTTGTTGCGCTAACAGCACTGTTTCGTTAATTTTTGAAACGGCTGGTTTAACGAGAAAACCAATAACTAAATCGAAATCAGCGTTCAATTTCGATTATTCCGTGTGATTTTGGAGAATTTCAAGAGATGTCGTTTTTGGTAGATTTTGACAAAAGTGGGAAGGCTATACCCTTCCCACTTTTTCATTTGCCAAATTTCAAATTTTGCTTAAAATACATGAATTCGAATCAAAATTGAATGAAAATCACGAAAATCAGGTTTATTTTCCTATTGGTCTTATAGTTTTTGATTTAATCCTTAAAAACCCTAAATTAAGTTGTTGCGCTAACAGCACTGTTTCGTTAATTTTTGAAACGGCTGGTTTAACGAGAAAACCAATAACTAAATCGAAATCAGCGTTCAATTTCGATTATTCCGTGTGATTTTTGGAGAATTTCAAGAGATGTCGTTTTTGGTAGATTTTGACAAAAGTGGGAAGGCTATACCCTTCCCACTTTTTCATTAACAAATTTCAAATTTTGCTTAAAATACATGAATTCGAATCAAAATTGAATGAAAATCACGAAAATCAGGTTTATTTTCCTATTGGTCTTATAGTTTTTGATTTAATCCTTAAAAACCCTAAATTAAGTTGTTGCGCTAACAGCACTGTTTCGTTAATTTTTGAAACGGCTGGTTTAACGAGAAAACCAATAACTAAATCGAAATCAGCGTTCAATTTCGATTATTCCGTGTGATTTTTGGAGAATTTCAAGAGATGTCGTTTTTGGTAGATTTTGACAAAAGTGGGAAGGCTATACCCTTCCCACTTTTTCATTAGCCAAATTTCAAATTTTGCTTAAAATACATGAATTCGAATCAAAATTGAATGAAAATCACGAAAATCAGGTTTATTTTCCTATTGGTCTTATAGTTTTTGATTTAATCCTTAAAAACCCTAAATTAAGTTGTTGCGCTAACAGCACTGTTTCGTTAATTTTTGAAACGGCTGGTTTAACGAGAAAACCAATAACTAAATCGAAATCAGCGTTCAATTTCGATTATTCCGTGTGATTTTGGAGAATTTCAAGAGATGTCGTTTTTGGTAGATTTTGACAAAAGTGGGAAGGCTATACCCTTCCCACTTTTTCATTGTGCCAAATTTCAAATTTTGCTTAAAATACATGAATTCGAATCAAAATTGAATGAAAATCACGAAAATCAGGTTTATTTTCCTATTGGTCTTATAGTTTTTGATTTAATCCTTAAAAACCCTAAATTAAGTTGTTGCGCTAACAGCACTGTTTCGTTAATTTTTGAAACGGCTGGTTTAACGAGAAAACCAATAACTAAATCGAAATCAGCGTTCAATTTCGATTATTCCGTGTGATTTTTGGAGAATTTCAAGAGATGTCGTTTTTGGTAGATTTTGACAAAAGTGGGAAGGCTATACCCTTCCCACTTTTTCATTTCAACCAAATTTCAAATTTTGCTTAAAATACATGAATTCGAATCAAAATTGAATGAAAATCACGAAAATCAGGTTTATTTTCCTATTGGTCTTATAGTTTTTGATTTAATCTTTAAAAACCCTAAATTAAGTTGTTGCGCTAACAGCACTGTTTCGTTAATTTTTGAAACGGCTGGTTTAACGAGAAAACCAATAACTAAATCGAAATCAGCGTTCAATTTCGATTATTCCGTGTGATTTTGGAGAATTTCAAGAGATGTCGTTTTTGGTAGATTTTGACAAAAGTGGGAAGGCTATACCCTTCCCACTTTTTCATTTGGCCAAATTTCAAATTTTGCTTAAAATACATGAATTCGAATCAAAATTGAATGAAAATCACGAAAATCAGGTTTATTTTCCTATTGGTCTTATAGTTTTTGATTTAATCCTTAAAAACCCTAAATTAAGTTGTTGCGCTAACAGCACTGTTTCGTTAATTTTTGAAACGGCTGGTTTAACGAGAAAACCAATAACTAAATCGAAATCAGCGTTCAATTTCGATTATTCCGTGTGATTTTTGGAGAATTTCAAGAGATGTCGTTTTTGGTAGATTTTGACAAAAGTGGGAAGGCTATACCCTTCCCACTTTTTCATTTTTGGCCAAATTTCAAATTTTGCTTAAAATACATGAATTCGAATCAAAATTGAATGAAAATCACGAAAATCAGGTTTATTTTCCTATTGGTCTTATAGTTTTTGATTTAATCCTTAAAAACCCTAAATTAAGTTGTTGCGCTAACAGCACTGTTTCGTTAATTTTTGAAACGGCTGGTTTAACGAGAAAACCAATAACTAAATCGAAATCAGCGTTCAATTTCGATTATTCCGTGTGATTTTTGGAGAATTTCAAGAGATGTCGTTTTGGGTAGATTTTGACAAAAGTGGGAAGGCTATACCCTTCCCACTTTTTCATTAGCCAAATTTCAAATTTTGCTTAAAATACATGAATTCGAATCAAAATTGAATGAAAATCACGAAAATCAGGTTTATTTTCCTATTGGTCTTATAGTTTTTGATTTAATCCTTAAAAACCCTAAATTAAGTTGTTGCGCTAACAGCACTGTTTCGTTAATTTTTGAAACGGCTGGTTTAACGAGAAAACCAATAACTAAATCGAAATCAGCGTTCAATTTCGATTATTCCGTGTGATTTTGGAGAATTTCAAGAGATGTCGTTTTTGGTAGATTTTGACAAAAGTGGGAAGGCTATACCCTTCCCACTTTTTCATTTCACCAAATTTCAAATTTTGCTTAAAATACATGAATTCGAATCAAAATTGAATGAAAATCACGAAAATCAGGTTTATTTTCCTATTGGTCTTATAGTTTTTGATTTAATCCTTAAAAACCTAAATTAAGTTGTTGCGCTAACAGCACTGTTTCGTTAATTTTTGAAACGGCTGGTTTAACGAGAAAACCAATAACTAAATCGAAATCAGCGTTCAATTTCGATTATTCCGTGTGATTTTTGGAGAATTTCAAGAGATGTCGTTTTTGGTAGATTTTGACAAAAGTGGGAAGGCTATACCCTTCCCACTTTTTCATTAACCAAATTTCAAATTTTGCTTAAAATACATGAATTCGAATCAAAATTGAATGAAAATCACGAAAATCAGGTTTATTTTCCTATTGGTCTTATAGTTTTTGATTTAATCTTTAAAAACCCTAAATTAAGTTGTTGCGCTAACAGCACTGTTTCGTTAATTTTTGAAACGGCTGGTTTAACGAGAAAACCAATAACTAAATCGAAATCAGCGTTCAATTTCGATTATTCCGTGTGATTTTGGAGAATTTCAAGAGATGTCGTTTTTGGTAGATTTTGACAAAAGTGGGAAGGCTATACCCTTCCCACTTTTTCATTAGCCAAATTTCAAATTTTGCTTAAAATACATGAATTCGAATCAAAATTGAATGAAAATCACGAAAATCAGGTTTATTTTCCTATTGGTCTTATAGTTTTTGATTTAATCCTTAAAAACCCTAAATTAAGTTGTTGCGCTAACAGCACTGTTTCGTTAATTTTTGAAACGGCTGGTTTAACGAGAAAACCAATAACTAAATCGAAATCAGCGTTCAATTTCGATTATTCCGTGTGATTTTGGAGAATTTCAAGAGATGTCGTTTTGGTAGATTTTGACAAAAGTGGGAAGGCTATACCCTTCCCACTTTTTCATTTAGCCAAATTTCAAATTTTGCTTAAAATACATGAATTCGAATCAAAATTGAATGAAAATCACGAAAATCAGGTTTATTTTCCTATTGGTCTTATAGTTTTTGATTTAATCTTTCAAAACCCTAAATTAAGTTGTTGCGCTAACAGCACTGTTTCGTTAATTTTTGAAACGGCTGGTTTAACGAGAAAACCAATCACTAAATCGAAATCAGCGTTCAATTTCGATTATTCCGTGTGATTTTGGAGAATTTCAAGAGATGTCGTTTTTGGTAGATTTTGACAAAAGTGGGAAGGCTATACCCTTCCCACTTTTTCTTGCCCAAATTTCAAATTTTGCTTAAAATACATGAATTCGAATCAAAATTGAATGAAAATCACGAAAATCAGGTTTATTTTCCTATTGGTCTTATAGTTTTTGATTTAATCCTTAAAACCCTAAATTAAGTTGTTGCGCTAACAGCACTGTTTCGTTAATTTTTGAAACGGCTGGTTTAACGAGAAAACCAATAACTAAATCGAAATCAGCGTTCAATTTCGATTATTCCGTGTTTTTGGAGAATTTCAAGAGATGTCGTTTTTGGTAGATTTTGACAAAAGTGGGAAGGCTATACCCTTCCCACTTTTTCATTTAGCCAAATTTCAAATTTTGCTTAAAATACATGAATTCGAATCAAAATTGAATGAAAATCACGAAAATCAGGTTTATTTTCCTATTGGTCTTATAGTTTTTGATTTAATTTTTAAAAACCTAAATTAAGTTGTTGCGCTAACAGCACTGTTTCGTTAATTTTTGAAACGGCTGGTTTAACGAGAAAACCAATAACTAAATCGAAATCAGCGTTCAATTTCGATTATTCCGTGTGATTTTTGGAGAATTTCAAGAGATGTCGTTTTTGGTAGATTTTGACAAAAGTGGGAAGGCTATACCCTTCCCACTTTTTCATTAGCCAAATTTCAAATTTTGCTTAAAATACATGAATTCGAATCAAAATTGAATGAAAATCACGAAAATCGGGTTTATTTTCCTATTGGTCTTATAGTTTTTGATTTAATCCTTAAAACCCTAAATTAAGTTGTTGCGCTAACAGCACTGTTTCGTTAATTTTTGAAACGGCTGGTTTAACGGAAAACCAATAACTAAATCGAAATCAGCGTTCAATTTCGATTATTCCGTGTGATTTTTGGAGAATTTCAAGAGATGTCGTTTTTGGTAGATTTTGACAAAAGTGGGAAGGCTATACCCTTCCCGCTTTTTCATTCCCACCAAATTTCAAATTTTGCTTAAAATACATGAATTCGAATCAAAATTGAATGAAAATCACGAAAATCAGGTTTATTTTCCTATTGGTCTTATAGTTTTTGATTTAATCCTTAAAAACCCTAAATTAAGTTGTTGCGCTAACAGCACTGTTTCGTTAATTTTTGAAACGGCTGGTTTAACGAGAAAACCAATAACTAAATCGAAATCAGCGTTCAATTTCGATTATTCCGTGTGATTTTGGAGAATTTCAAGAGATGTCGTTTTGGTAGATTTTGACAAAAGTGGGAAGGCTATACCCTTCCCACTTTTTCATTTCGGCCAAATTTCAAATTTTGCTTAAAATACATGATTTAGATTCAGAATTGAATGAAAATCACGGAAATCCAGTTTATTTTTCTATTGGTTTTATAATTTTTCATTTACATTTTAAAAACCATGAATGAAGTTGGTGCGCTAACAGAATTGTTTTCGTTAATTTTTTAAACGGCTAGTCTAAAGGAAAACCAATGACTAAATCGAAATCAGCGTTCAATTTCGATTATACCGTCTGATTTTTGGAGAATTTCAAGAGATGTCATTTTTGGCCGATTTTGACAAAAGTGGAAAGGCGGGATGAAGGCGTTGATGATCAGCGCACGCCTCATAGGACATGTATACGGGTCTGTTTTGCCGGAAGAGCAAACGGTTTCCGAGATATTATGGGAAATTGGCGACCAGGCCGTACCCTATCGGGAACTTCCTGAACGGAGTGAGGGCCCTAGTAGAAAAATAAACCTGATTTCCGTGATTTTCATTCAATTTCCCGATAGGGATTCTATCAAAACTCGCATTTCCCAACCCCCTGATACAGGCACCCCTACCCTTCTACAACGACCGGTGGATCGACCGACACTTTTTCTGAGACTTTACCCCAGAGATGGCGCTAATGGCGCGGCGATTTCAGGGGTGTCTACACTAATCTTTCGTTCGTTTTTTTATTTTAGATGCTGTGCCGCTGAGATTGGTCTCCTTTTGTAGAGGAAATAACGCAGCAGCTCCCGGTCGAGTCCCCGTTTTCATCGGCTGAATGGCAAAGGAGTGCGGAGCAGTTTAGTCGGCCCATTCGAGTCGATTTCAGGGTCTCGTACGTATCTTTTTATACGTTTTCTTATTTTAGATGCTGTGGCGCAAAACTTGACGTCATGTTGTAGAGGAGATAACGCGGAGATTAACGAAGGGGTCATGTAAATTATCGGCTCAACGATAAAAGAACACGGAGCAATCTAAGAGCGACTCGAAGTTTTGGGAGATTTTTTTCGAGAGATGGCGCGTCGGTCATGAAGATAGGGAAAAATCAGGCCGCGAAGTTGTTTTCAAGGCGGGGCTTTGTGCGTCGCCTGGCAACGGACTGGTTTTCCACAGGCCGTGTGAGGCTGTCAACATGGTCGCACTACATATGTATTAAGGTAACACCTATTGCACCTCACACAGCGTTGCCAAACTATATCAATTTTTCATTTTTTTTTATTTTTATTTTTTCCCCCCTAACTCTGATTAAGATACTTATTATAATTTAAAATCCGGATGGAGCTTCTTTCTTTTTTATTTGTTTGTTTCCAAAAGGTAATTTACTACCGCTAGATGACGTTTAACTTGATACTAGTTCGTCCAGTTTGAACGTTTCTT
Organism: Daphnia magna; assembly: GCF_020631705.1. Lineage (NCBI taxonomy): Eukaryota > Metazoa > Arthropoda > Branchiopoda > Diplostraca > Daphniidae > Daphnia > Daphnia magna. The sequence goes on from NC_059182.1 coordinate 5,115,701, forward strand.
AAACAAACTGTTTGCCCATCGATATAACTAACTTGCTCTACTTGATTACTCACAGCCTCAGTCGTCAGTTTTTCCGGAAGAGCAAATGGTTTCCGGGTTTCTGTGTGGCGAATTGACGTCCAGGCTGTACCTATCGGGAACTTCCTGAACGGAGTGAGGGCCCCTAGTGGAGTGAGGGCCCCTAGTATGTTTCAATTGCACTGTACTACAATGCCAGAAATATTTTGAAAAGAACTATGAAACTATTACCAGTATTACCTGAATGGTTGCTACCAACGATTCACTTTTGAGAAGGGCTACCAAATGTTATTTCTCCCTCATGAGGTTTGAGGCTTCAACCTTGCTTCAACCTGGGTTTCTTCTGATTGGGATGGAGTCATGGAGATGCATTTCATCACCTAAATTCAAAACAATAAACGCCTACGTAATTACGACTTCGAGCGCTAGATGGCCACGAGCAAAAGAAAAAGATGGAATGGATAAATTATTATTAGTTTTTTATCGTGGCGAAACCGATTGCCCTAGGTTTATTTTATCAGGCTTATTTTTTTATCCGGAAAAATTCCAATTATTGTTATCACCAGAATATGCTGCCATCTGGCGGCCAATAAAAGCACGAGATTACTGGGCAAAAAAAAGAAATCTTTATGAAATAAATATTTTGAACATAAAATCCGCATTTCTTGATGCCTTGTTAGACCAGATGGGAAATCAACAAAAATAGTTAATGCTATCGGACAGATATTGTCTCTACGGGACGTAATCAAGAGGAATTGATTTCCGGCGACGGAGGTTTCGCTTCCTCTCTTGAAAACTAAAGGTTAACGTTCCAACGATACTTCGCACCTCCCGAGGGTTGTTGGCGTCGCCTCATTCGTCCACATGTTATTTTTACTGATTAGCCAGAGTCAACGGCTCCGATAAGGAGCGAAAGGCGACGGATGTTCATCTTTTTTTTCTTTGCTTTTCTCTTTCATCTTTGCTCATCTATTTGGGAAAGACAAGTCCGCTGGGCGCCATAGGGCACCTAGTCAGGCCGACGCCCAAAATTTTCTCGGCTTTTTCTAAATATAGGAACGCTTTCTCGACATTCAAAATAAAGAAGCGCTGATAATAGGAGCAGTATAAAGGTAGATACCATGAAATGAGGAACGGCCCAAGAATAAGGCAACAATTCTGACAAGCGCATCTCCTGATTGGCGAATGATTACATTCATCGATCGCCGAGTGTCAAGGGAACTTCGGAAATGCATACTCACCGGGAGCATAACCCGACCACCACCTAAATTATGATTCATCAAATTACTATGAATATACTAGTTATACCACTCACTACTGTCGACAATCAGTCATCGATTAAAAAGAGGGAAGAAGATATTTCTGAAGAAATAAGAAGGATGAAATGAAGAATGAATTATTCAAAGATTACAGAAATGTAGGGAAGGAAGAAGAAGCACAGAAATCTGGTTATTCAACATGGAGCGAAAGTTTTCTTTTTGATTGGAGACGCGTTTAAATATAGCTGACGGGTACGATCCTCTTTTGGAAGAAACCATTCACGACGTGCGTGACTGACAAACAGACAATCAGTCAAGGTTTTGAACAGACGCCGCCCTGCTGCTGCCAGCCCGTCACCTCGCTTTTAAACGTATCTATATGGTATTGGTCATAAATACAATATGCATGATGGTCGTGGTCTTTTCCTTTTTTTCAAGGGTAAAAAACTGTATCCACGTGTCGAAAAATATTGAATGTTTACAGATAAAAAGAGATGCCATTTCCTTGATGGTTGGCAACCGGCAGTTCATCCTCAACTGTCAGAGTCCGGTTTGCTTTTTCCTTTATCCTTGTCTTTTGTGGCGTGACAAATTTACCAGTCACGTTATCATGGTTGGCGTGTTGACTGGCTGGATGTGTATCAACCTCGTTTCTTGTTTAAATATGCCATTCCCTTTTTTCTTAAAACAACGTTCTTCCAAAAAGATGAATCCTCCTATATGTTGATAGGCGTTCGAGCGTGTGGGGACACGTCGAACTGTAGAAAATTCCGGCCGGAATTGTCACCCCGGGAAGTCGTATATAACGGGATCTACTTGGCTCCTCGTTATAGTGAAATCTCTTACATGTCTTAAGTTGATGAGGAACAGACGAGTTTTTGGCGCCATGCTTGCGTGACATGTTTGTGCTCCCGGTTGCGCTCTGATTATGCAAATTCGACCAACAAGGAAGAAGACAGGAATGACGCAGTTGGCGAAACAGAGAACCTTATTCCACCGCTCCAAGGCCGCGTCTAGGCAGAGATTCAACATAGACGAATGTGAGTAAAATTACTTGGGATTTCAAAAAAGGCAATGATATCACTAACAGGACATTGACGGCTAACGAACCGCCATCGATCTCACGTCTGTTTTTTGTTTTTTTGTTTTTTGTTTTTGTTTTTTAACTTTCTCCATGACATCAAATGGTGAGTCATTTTCCATGTCAAAATATGTTGGTAGGCTAACCAAAGGAAGTCTTTGAGGTTATAAATAAAAAAGAGGACATGGCTAATGTACGGAATTCTGTGCGTATACGTTCCAAGAATAAGAATGAACGCTTCTCGACGTAACGAAATCACTTGCGCCGCTTGTGCGAGATGTCAGGCCCTTTTTTTGGGAGGTCAATCAGTAGCCATAGTAGACGACTTGATTCAATCTACTTGTATATTTTTGGTTTTGGAGATGTACACACGAGCCTTATTCATTCGATGCGTCACCCACCCAGAAAAATCCAAAAATATTAAAGAAAAGAAGAAAAATTCTCGTTTTCTTTTTCTGTAAGGACAAATTTTTTTATTTATATTTTGTTTTCATTTCAAAAAGGTAAAAGGGCAGGAGGAAACAAAGTTCAAAAAAAAAAAAAAAAGGAAAAAAAGGGAAAAAAATTCAATATAAAAAAAAAAAGGCAAAGACAGCACTCATGTTTTATGTCTTTTCAGCGCCGGCTGATAGATTGCCAAAGTGAGGAGGGCGACACAACGGAGAATTGAAGAAAGAAATGATGCTGTAAAAGCAACATGAACAGATGCTGAACAAAAAGAGAAAAACACACGCACAAAAATGCTGAAAACGTCGCAAGATTTTTCGGTTTTAAAACTTGATATACATCATCCGACAGAAAAGGTGTTTTCAAATTTTTTGTTATCTGCTTATCGATCTATTGCATATGAGGACAAACTGTTGAAAAAAATACAATAAGAAAAAAAATACAATGAAATATAATTCTCCTGATTTTGATGGTGATTAAAAGAAGAAAGCTTTTTTCCCGCAAGATATTGGAGAGCCATTCGTTATGTTTATACACGCGAAAAGAATTCGATTTGACAGAATTAGGCGACAATATCCCGTGCAGTGTTTCCAACAGAAACAGAAACAAAAGGAAAAGAGAAAGAGATAATATGATAATAATTAAGCAGTGAGTGGTTATACTGAATATTACTTTAAAATGATTGGCACAACAAAACTGAAAGGGAGGTAGGGGAAGAAAAAAATGGTGCCGGTGAATTATGATGTAAATAGTTGGCGAGTCCCGCCTCTCACCTTAAAAAATGAAAAATATCTTCTGTAATGAATCATCAGGATTAATAGAAGAGTGCATTTCTGTGTTACTTTTTTTTCTTCTTTTCTTTCCCTTCGGAGTTGATTAATTTGAGTCAAAATATACGGAATGCGATCAGGGTAAAAAAAAATTCAAATAATAATTCATGGTGAAATAATTAGTCGTGGCGGTAACAACGATGCACTATACATAATACGCTGATTCGCTTTTTGCTGTGTTTCTTTTTCATCAATATTATCAAGATATCTTTAAAAAAATTTCAAAATAATCAACTTGGGTTTAGACAAAAAAAATGAGAAGCTTGGATTTTGCGGGAGCATAAAATAAAGGAAAAAAAATCAAATGAAATAAAATAAATGAATGGCGGGATAGTTTTTTTCCTCGTGTTAAATTAAGCGTAAAATTCACGACTGTTTTTATTGTACGGATTCGAGTTGGGTGAATTGCGCTTGGGCTCGTCGAGAACGTAAGAGCCTTCGTCCTTCTTGCGCATGCGGTAGACGATGAACATGACGAGCAAAATGGCGCAGAGCAGACCTACAACGGCTCCACCGATCACGGCTGTAAACAAACGTAGAAAACATTCACGATTATCAGACTTAACGAAACGGATCAGAAGAGGTCAGTGGAGGAGCATCAAGAACAACGGCGGCGGCACATTCACACGATAGACATTCCCAAATGTATTGGCGCTTGTCTGCCTGTGCGATAGGCCATATGGCCGCACCACCCAAAGAAAAGGAGGGCAAGTCTGTTAAAAATCTAAAATCAAAAGAAACCGACGTGGAAATCCCTCGATGATAGAAAAACTAGCAAATGGTGGCAACAACTGGCCAGATTACACTAGGGACTCGACCAGCAGCCCTCCCTTAAAGAATAAAGAAAAAACCCGACAGAAGAAAACAACAACAAAAAAGGGGGCGCGCACACACAAACAAAAGATATGAAAGAAACAAAAAAAAAAACAAAAAAAAAAAAAAAAAAGGTACGAAGAATAGGGGCCGCCTTATCTGTTTTGTGTTTAATAAACTTACCGGCGAGTATTCCAGGCTGAGCGAAGAATGAAGCCTGACGCTCATCTGGCTTGTGATCGAGAATCTGAACATCATTATTGCCTCGGTTGCCATCCGGAGAGCCCTGAGATGGATCCACGGGCCTTGGCGATGGTGTTGTCATCGGCTCGGCCGGAAGCTGGTTCTCATCTCGACCACCGGACGGTGGTGGAGACGAAGGAGCCTGGGTAGTCTCCTTTGGCGCCTTGGTCGGAGAGGTGGGTGGTGCGACAACCACCACTTCGGGCTTCTTTTCGGGCTTCATCGTTGTTTTGGCACCGGTTCCGTAATGACCGAACCGAGGTCGATGCCAGCGTTAACATCCTCATCTGTCGCAGTATCATCATAGTCTTCTTCGTCTTCTTCGTTCTCCTCATCGACGTTTGATCCAGTTCCAGCACCCGATCCGCCGGAACCATCAAAATTATCATCGTCTTCGTCATCGTCTACGGTGGCTGACGACGGAGGTTTACCCATCGACGGCGATGCCGCAACGGGACTCACTTTGGGTGGTACCACCACGTCATCCTTGTAGTCGACGTTGATACCCGTCGTCATGTTTTTGTTACTGCTGCCCATGTTTGTGGTGGTGGCAGCCATAGTTCCGGCGTCCTTGGCCTTTTTGGCTGCCTCTACCGGCGCAGGGTTGTCGTCGTATTCCTCCACTTCTTCTTCTTCTTCTTCCTCCTCCTCTTCTTCCTCTTCTTCTTCGTCTTCCACCCCGAGGGCTGAAACAATAAACCATTCAAGATGTTCATATCGAAACTTATTTTCAAGAGGAGAGAGGGAGAAAATGAAACACACATCGTAGTAGGCTGAAACAACAAGAGCTAGCTCATCCGATATTTTCTTACCCGGTTTCAAGGGACCTAATCCGGAAGCTTCATCCGCCAGCTGAATATCGTCGTCACCTTCATCGTCAATGTACAAATCGTCCAGAGCTTTTAGATTGAGCCCACTCACTTGCTGCTGCAATATTACCAAGAAGATTAAATGTCATTATATAATTCATTTGCATTTTAAAAGCTCCACAACAGGAATTTCAAATTGGGGCATGAAAAAAAAGATGACGACAGATCCACACAAGACGAAAATAAATTCAAATGAATAAATCATCGACTAATCCTTGACTAAAGCTTCTTTCTTCATTTGTTTTCTTTTTATTGTCGTTTTTTTCTTTTGGCTAGGAAAAATCCTTGAGACCTCCATTGGCCTAGATTACTAGAAAAGGACGTTCGTTCGTGTAACTTCAGGTTAAGCGAGAGCTTATGTTCGACCGAGGTCATTTAATGCAAATTTGGGTCTTTTCTTCCCTTATTCGAGAAAAACAGATTTTCACTATATCTGCTATAATGAATTTTGTCTATATTTTTCTAGACTGTTGTTATTACTTTTTAAAACTGCTGGGGATTGGAGCGCACGGGAATGTCTTGATTTGAACATCAGACGCCATATTTTCCTGAGCGGCTCATGGGAATCCCCTCTCAATGGTGTTGATGCTAATGTCATCAACGGACCCGGAACAAACACAAACAACTTAACCGAAATGTTTTAAATACACAGAAAAACAAAAAGTAGAAAAATATGGCAATAGCATTTACACAAAGTATTATTTCTACGGCGTAATTGCTCGAATGAAAACGTTCAAAAAATTGTAGGCCACAACAGCATGTGTGATATCAAGATGTGGGCGTGCATCTTCATGAGAGTCCAGATGTGTGAAAGATCAATAAAAAGTGATGGCATTTCTTACCTTGGCAACCGATGTTGCACTGTTGATGCTACTGCTAACTGAACTTGCAGCCAAAGAGCGATGAAAATCGCCATATGTATTCTAGGATTCATTTTTTCTTGTTTCCTGAGAGTGTGTGTTTGCCTTAAGTGTGAGAGGGTGGAGAGATTTTTATTTTTTTAAGAGCCGGATATCCGTTACTAAAGTTTCTTCCAAGATTCGTGTTATTTAAATACAAAACTCGAGAACGTTTTAGAATAAATTAGGATTGGTATTCCTTAATGTCCGTTTTTCTAATTTTCTAGTCACAGACGGTGATGCTCAGGTCAGGCTGTGCATTTTTCTTTCTTCACACTTCTTCTCTCCACACAGGCGCTCACACAACCACACACTGAAAGAAATGAATCAATGACGACGTAGATTCGGGACGGAATGCAATATCAACAGAACAAAGAGCGTGCTGCCGTAATTGGCTAAATTGCGAGATGCACTTCTCGATGTAACCAAAGGCCGAAAAGGATTAAAGATCCAAACTCACGCCCAGCTATCTCAAACACACCAGCTGACGGTCGCCATTGAAATTCAACTGAACTAGATTGTCCTTGGGTTTCTTTGTGTCGCTCCGCCATTCGCTCTCCCCTGCCATCTGTCGGCAACTTTCTAGCTCCCCCACTTTCCATGAACCATGAAACAGGAACGAAGGAGGAAGGACTTGTTCTGGCTTCTGGGAATAAGAAAACTACAGGGATGAACAAAAACCACTTTGCGGAAAAAGGAAAGAAAAATTAATCTCATTATTTCCTCATCATGTCGAGAAAAATGAATGACTCAATTTGGGTCAGGGATTCAGCGCTTAAAATATCTTCATGTCGACTGCGCCGTGGTTGGTTTGGCGATCCGTCATGGAATTTTTGTGGACAAAAAGACCAGACAAACTCACATGTACTGGTGAAGTCATTTTCCGTCGGGTGTTAAAAACCTAGAAGGTCCTCGATACTAGTATAGTCACAGGAACACAAAAACTAAGAAAATATCCGAGGGAAAATTAATGTTTGTTGTTTCTCCCTCCTTCTAACACTCCTTTCTTTTTACGATCGTGGGTTTGCCTTTCCGGGCCCAATAACACCCATTGTTTTCCGGAGAGACTGCGCGGGTGTTCATGAAATTCCTAAGGTTACAACTTCTTTTCTCAAAACAAAATGAAAGGGTTCCAAAAATTCTTGAGGCGATATACCACTGTTAGAGAGGCAGTTTTCTCATTTCATCTGTTTTATTTTTTTTTTTTTTATTTTCTCCAAAGTCCAAACTTCAACTTCAAGTCTCCAAAGTCGAAACTCTCCATCTCTCAAACTCCGACTGCAGGCCTCCGCCTCCTGGCTCCTGCTCTGCTCTGTTCGCCTGCAGCACACATTCTTCTGAAATGAGAAGAGGCTTCTTACTTGGCCGAGGATACCATCCAACGAATTGTCACAATTATACTCACAAATCATAACTTGAAAATACTTTGACTTCAGAAGCCAGGAAATGGCGCTTGTTTCAGTAAACAATCCCAGTAATAATGAACTGGTATTAGCCACGTCAGGTCAAGTGGCTCTGCAGCAGGTTTGATTTATTAATATTTCTCCTAAAACTTTGCAAAGATCTGTTATGTGTTATGAAATTAACCTTAATGTTTTAACCACATGCTTCTCAGCAACAGGAAGCATGTTTTGTTGTGAATGATGCAAACCAATAGTAACATTTAGGTTTGTATATCTAGAGTCAACAGAACATCAAGCCTCATGGCACCCATTATGCTTCTTGCAGGACATCCAGGAGATATCTTTAGTTTGAAATTCCATCCTGATGGTCAGTTTTGGTTTCCGCTGGGTTTGATAGACAAATATGTAAGTGTCACAGGGGAATTTTATATGAGTTTTCCTACTGAAAACTAACCTTTTCTGTTAAATAGTTTTATGGAATGTATATGGAGAGTGTGAAAATTTTGCTGTTCTTTCTGGTCACACTGGAGCAATAATGGATCTCCAGCTGTCCACCGATGGTGATACCATTTACACTGCTAGCACTGACAAAACAATATGTTTGTGGGACACCAGAACTGGAGCCAAGATAAAAAAATTAAAAGGTATAATTTTGATATGTTTTTTACTCAATGGGTAATTGTATTTGAATATTACTAGGTCATTCTTCATTTGTCAATGCTATCCATCCTGCCCGAAGAGGAACCTCCTTTGCTCTGCAGTGCCTCAGATGATTGCAATATCAAAGTCTGGGATCAAGGAAAGAACAGAGACAGTATCTTTGGACAATTCTTACCAAGTAGCCTCAGTCACCTTTAATGACACTGCTGAACAAGTCATTTCTGCAGGAATCGACAACGACGTTAAGGTAAGAATCATCCTCAGACAAGTTTTACACCCAAAGATAATTATTTTTTAGCAGATACATGCCACTCGTTCTGCACGGATTATCTTTTATCCCGTCATGGGTTTTCGTTTGCGATATCTATCATTATATTTGAGCTTGGAAAGTAGAACAGTCCTTCGTGGGTGGTGTAAAAACTTCTACTCATCTTGTCCTTGAGCTAATTATCTTTGATTTGTGGACAGATGGTAAATCATACAAGTTTTTTTTTTTATAGGTATGGGATCTCGGGAAAAACGCTCTTCTATACTCGTTGAAGGGCCATTCAGACACCGTGACTGGCTTAGCTTTAAGCCCTGATGGATCTTACGTACTGTCAAACTCAATGGACAACTCTTTACGAGTTTGGGACATTAGACCTTTCGCTCCTCAAGGCGTTGTATCAAAATGATGGTTGGTCATGCTCACAATTTTGAAAAGGTAAGAAATTATTATTATTTTTTTTCATTATTTGAGGAATATTTTCTAAATTTTTCTTACAATTTTAGAACTTGCTTCGTTGCTCTTGGTCGCCCGATGGAAACAAAATTTCCGCTGGCTCTGCAGACCGATTTGTTTATATTTGGGATACAACATCCGACGTATTATTTATAAATTGCCTGGTCACAACGGAAGCGTCAACGATGTAGTTTTTCATCCTAAGAGGACCAATTGGTATTTTTACACATTCCAAATTTCATCCAACATCAAACTAATTTCCGTATTTGACACTCGTGGTTGCCTCTGGTGCCAGTGACAAGCTCATCTACCTGGGAGAAATTGAACCGTGAATGAAGAGGGTATTTTTTTCCAACTACAAAAATGGCAAGAATCAGCGACAAATAAACAAAACATTCTTTTACGCATATGCAAATGCCTTTAACGTGTTTTGGCATTAAAGAAAGTGGAATGCATTTGGAAATGCCAGTCAAGGGTGAACGAACAGAAGCTAATATAACTAGTACAGTGTTATTGTTCAGCGGCATCGCCATTGCGACAATCAAAGTATCAAAGTTTCACCAACAGGATTCTGGAATGTGCTTTAGAGAATCTAGAGCATTTGGCGGACGATCCCCACGCAGCGGACTACGAAAGAGCGTTGCTTGTTGAGCTGTTACATTGCAATGACGTAATATCAACTCCGCATACCATGCTAGCGAGAAAAAACAGAAGCCAATCGTTAACTGAAGAACAATGGCGGCGCTGTTCCACATTAAAGAGTGAAGCGCGCGTCAATTGCAAACAAAAGATGGGCTTATTTGGCAAAAGCAGGGTGTTGTTTGCCAAGTTTTGGTATGGGTGTTTGTTGACGATCGGAGAGTTTGGAATCCGTCCGATGGACTCTAGTACTTACACTACCTTTACGATGCCGACACAGCATGAAACGAGAAAGCTTCACGACATCCCATGACTCTTAAACGTGTTGGAAAGTGAACCTTTCGCAGCCAACAGGAACGAGCAGCATTCGACATAGTGAATATAACAAGACGGATCGACGGAGATGGAAACAGGTGGCGATCCATCGGTCTGTCGTGTTGCTCAAAAGTTTGGGCAACAAGTTGGCATTGAACAGACAACCATAACGTTGATATCAACAAGGATGAGCTTTGAAGTCTTGTGTAACACTTTCAAGACGTTAAAGGTGAGTGAAAAATAGAACAGAAAACTTACGTGGCTGGCGAAGATTTACCACCGTTCCTTGCACATGCGGAGGCATCGCTGAACCAATACCTGTTCATTTTAAATGGCACTCACATTTATTGACACACTCTAGTCAAGAAGAGATCTCATTCAATAAAGTTAAAACGATTCATAGAGTGGAAGAATACATGGAATTAAAAAGTCTGGAGAAAGGCAGCGAAGGGACTCATATTACCTGATTGATTGATTTTAGCTGCATGAGATTCACCTTCTGCTATAGAAGTCATAACTTTTTTTTTTACGGTCATTAAAAGAAACGGTTGTCATGTTCGAGTACGGCGAAATAAAATAAAAAGTCGAAAATAGGAAAAAGTAAAACTGAATAGACAGGTCAGAGTAAAATGGATTTGATCGTTATGATATATCATCATCATTGACAACCGTTTCTTGCTTTGAACGCGACCGACGGCTGTCTGATTTCCTAGATCGATCGGACCGATTGGAATTTTTGGAGCTTAGCAGGCAATCTAATTCGATTTCGTTGCCGTCGTGTCGTTCAGATTGAGAGCGACGGTTACGTTCGACGCGATGTCGCCTGTCGTAGGAACGTTTTGGGCGCTCGTCCGAATCGATAGCAGCTGCATTTGCCGCTTCAACTGCCGCTTTGTGATCCTCCTCTCGCAACTTTTCGAGAAGACGGGCGATGGAGGAACGGTCTAATTCAATAGCTTCTACGCCACGTGAACGGGCCTTCCTATTCCTGTTAGACCTGGAACTGAAATCACTTATCAAAATTACTTTTTTATTTTAATCAAGAAGAAAAAATAAGGAAACAATAATTACCTGCCCTTTGAACCATTGAGCTGCCTATCATCGGATTTCTTTTCAGACTGATTTTTATGGGAGTAAATAATCGAGCAATGATTGGGACAGTGAGCTTAGACCATGCAAGCTTGCCGATACATGCCCCGACAAGTCTGAAGGGCTTCCATTAGGCGAGCCATCAGCTTGCCCGCGCTCTCTGTGGCACTTTGGGCTCGAGACATTGGTCGTAATCGTTGTCGACGGTTTCGGTAACGATTTACGGACGACTGGCGAAGTGGATGCAGAGGATGACGGTGATGATGAAGAAGATGAAGTCACCTGTGTTCCTTTCGATACGGACTGCGTTGTTGGTTTAGCAATCTTGAGAGAAATGGGTCGAAGCGTCGATAAACTGGGCGATGTCTGTGTGGCCACGTTCCACGCGACGGTAGTTTGGGTCGATTGTGTGACGGGCGCTGCAGTAATTTTGCACGATTCGCCATTATCGATGTCACTGTCGTCGCTACTTCCATCGCCTGGCAAGTTGAGCGAAAAGCGTTCAATTCTTTCCAGATCTACTTGCGATGATTGCCGCTTGTCATTGGTTTGAATCTGAACAACAGTCGCTCCGGTTGCACCGAGAGGAGCAATTGATTCTTGCGTTTCGTAATAGCTGGCAAGATTTGCGATCCCTTTGAGCTGGCCAATGAAGTGATGCTGCCCCGTCGATTCCTGAGCGCTAGTTTTGTAATAGCTGGCAAGATTTGCGATCCTTTTGAACTGGCTTGAGATGTAATGCTACCCCGACGTCTCAGCGCCATTTTCGTCCACCACGAAGCATGTTATTACGTTTTCGGCCGCCATGGCGAAGTGCAATCTTGTCAGTCGCTCCAAATCCGTTGTTTGTTGAGAGTGCACCGAATATTGTGAATCAAATGAATGGCGACGAGACTGACTGGCTCTCGATTCGACAGAAATACGACGAACGGCGCTCATGCTTATTTCCGAATCCAGTGAATTGCGTCGCAGGCCAACGCACCAGCCGCGCCAACGATAGCTCCACGCCGCGTGACGAATTTCGGAATAGCAGCAGCCCATGCAGAACTGACGTCGTTGGAAGCGGCGCTATTGAGTCAAGGTTGCCGAACCCAACTGGATCATCATGGGTGCTGTGTATACTGATGGACATCCGGCCCATGTGATTTAGATCCCTACGCTTTGCAAATGCTTGGGCAATAATTTTGTGTTTGCGAATGCGTACACGTTCATCCAGCGGTCTCTTATCGAACGTCCTGAAAATAACATTCATGTTTACACACAACCAAAATCCCTAAAGTAAACAACAAATGTATATCTTTGCTACGAATCAAATGTCTGTCGGAGCTTAAGATAAGCCATCACACGAAAATCGGAGATTTGATTCTTACATGAATCATCAGCCATTCTATTTTGACGCAGTACCTTCGATACCATCTCCGCCAAGCAAGGACGGAAGCTTTCGTCCAAACCCACGATGAAACGGCTACTCCAGCTCCAAAGACGGCAATCAGATGGACTTGGGTGATGGTCATACTTGGTCGAGATTCTAATTCACAGTCATCGGCTGAGGCCTTGGTTCTGGATTCTAGACGTGTTTTGATTCGCCAAGCAACTGCAATGATTGAAAAAGATGTAAAGCATTTGATTCTAATGCATTTGCGTTTTATCGCTCATTAATAATGCATCAGACAAAAGGAGAAATAATTAAACGAAGGCCCCGTTTAAAATATGTCAACTCTGTGATATAGAAGCAAGAATGACTTCTTGGCGATCAATACATTACTCGCTAAATTCCACTAATGCGTCGGAAACCGTAGGCGGATTAGTTTCAATGTAGACATTTCACAAACGCTTTCATTTTCTTGTAAACTGTCTTTGCAATGTAGGGAAAAAGAGCAGTTTTCAACCACCAGGAACTTAGTAATAGGAAAGCAAAATTTAATCTAATGATCTCACACCCATTTCCTCACGAAAAATTATAACAGTAACTGTGATTGCACAACCCTAGGTGTTGCAATGATACCACCATAAATAAATGTTACAGAGAAAGAAGGGCTAGGAGCAGACGTCTTCCCTTTACTGCCGTTCTTCCTATGTGTAAGTCATTGTGTTCAAGCTCGTTAAATTTTACATTTCGCTATAAAAGGCAAGGCACTTATGTTCTGCCTTTCATTAAAAAAGAAATACTGTACAGTCTTATTCTATTACTTTTTTTTTATTCTTACTCCGCGTAGTACTTTTCGCAGAAAAATAATTTATGTCTAATTAAAACTAGCTTCGGATAAGACCTATTGGTTATAATTAGATCCAATCTAATTCAGAATTTTTAAGGTTTTAATATCAAAATTACTTACACCATGTAGGATCGAAATGAAGTTTTCCATTGGCTTCTTCTTTCAAACTCATAAATGTGGCAAACGAAGGTCAGTACCACGGAACCAATGATGGAAATGGAGAATGAGGCGAGGCGGACGATGGTATTGCGTAATTTCGAATTAGCAGAAGCAGAGATGGAGGCAGCACTGCCCAGCTTAAGGCGAATCAGGATAAGGAGGCCACGGTGAGGAAAACATGACCAACGAAAAGCAGAATTAACACAGGGGCCAGTACAAAGCCAGATCGTACTACATTGCTGTTGGCCACAAAACAAATTCCATGTGGACTCTGTGCTTCAACCTGCATTAAAAGAAATAGGGAGAGAACAAATTGTAATAAAGCCTTTAAAGAATGTCACATTTAGATGATTGCCAAACCTGAGCTAGCGCCATGCACGTGATTGTAAGAACTAGCGGAATCGACCAGGAAACCAAGTGGAAGTAAGCCGCTTTTGAGCTGACTTTTTCACGGATTTTACCTAAACACCATTTCAAAAATGCCATTTAGTTGTCTTCAATATTTTCCAGTTGGGAAATTAGGAAGGCTTTGAAAAACAAAAACAAAAAAACAAAAACTCTACCAAGGGCTTGGAAGCTGACGAACCACGAATAGGCTAGCATGACAAACCAAACACAACGCCAGAAAGTAATAGATTAAGATGAATATAACAACACAAGACAGTGTTTCTCCACCACTGAAACGAAAACAAAAATTTACCAAACGAAATCATAAAGCATAAAATCAACTAAGGTAGTATTACAAAATAATGCTTGAGATGAGTTAACATTGTTCTTGGTTCGGATACACGGGCTGTGCCATCTTTTCTGCAAATGATATCTTGCCTTGCACTTGGAATATACTGAGCAATCCAGCCAATACAAGCCGCAGCAAAGCAAACGTTCATGTAAAAAATGATAACGGCTGGATAGCGTGAAGCGGAGCGCCAATCAATGAGGAAAGTAAACTGCACATGTAATGATCAAAGCAATTGGTTTAAACGACAGTAACCGAATTAACGCGTTCATCATCTTACCACAGCGAACAAATTGGTGGTGAGACACATGGCGACAAGGGTCTGTGTGAATCGCTGAACCTGTTCGTGCTCTTCTTTTGTGAAAAGAGGAGAATTGCAAGGAAGCCCGCACCCATCGACACCTTCAACATAGGCCAGACTATTGTCTGTTTCTACCAAAGGCGATTGACACTTTGGAGTAATGTTGAACTTCAATTCTCTCACCTCATTCTTCAACAGAAAATAAGTCTTAGTGTCAATGAAAGGAACCCAATGCTAATTTGAAACAGACCTTACAACCTGAAGGGAATTTCTCAGTGTCTTCACATCTCATGAAATCTGGCCAGCCTCCCCTTTGTTCTAGCTCCACAATTCGACAAGGATTCCGTATAACTTTGCACATTTCCTGTTTAGAAAACAATCATTTTATGTTGTGTTTGCACAATATTGAACTATTTCTCTTTATACCTGAGAGGAAGTTCCACTGTGCCATTTTCACACCTGGGCATGTAGAGTGCACATAAAAAGGCTGAATCACAGCCCAGCACTTAGGGACACTTTTCAGATTCTGCCAAAACATAAGTTTATCCTGTGAGGGAAAAAGAAACACAAAATGTAGTAATGTAGTTGCAGAAGAATATGCTAGTAATGCTGTCAAACCTGAACATCATCTTGGGTATGTGAATCAGTAACCAGTTCCAGAGATGTTTTGCGAATAAGGTAATTTTGTTGTCAAGCAAATGTTAGTTTTGATAGGCTGACATTTTGCTGTTTTCCGACAAAGTCCTGCCCTTCAGGCCTCCTAAGATCACTTGTTAAGGCATGCCTTAGGTAAGGCTGTTCAATCCTTGGCCTAGAGCCTGAGCTTGATGGTATGTCATTTAGAACTATTCCTCCCTCAGTGCTACTAGATTTTGGTCTTGCAACAGCTATGTCGATCGACAGAAGAAAGGCTACGACTACCAGCTTCATTTTCCACTCGCCATTGAAGGTCAATATTCTTCACCACTCAACAAAAAAGCAGCAACGATTGCATCATTTGCAGTTATTAAAGTTGCATTTCTTCAGCAACGAGCACACAAAATCTTGATATTTTTAGCTAATCCAACATGACTGACATTTTCAAGGAACCTTTAAAGCTTACACTGGTACTCTTGGCATTGAAAAAGACGCAACAAGGGACCAAGGACACCTCACTTGTTTTTAAAAGACCACACACATCGATACTACTACGGGTAAAGTAGCCCTTTCTGACAACCACGTTTTCATTAAATTTTGTTTTTTTATTTTTTTCTGCAAATATTCGTTTATTGTATAATGTACGTATATATTATTGTAATTCATTTATTTCACAATCGATGAAAATTTATATATTTTACGATACGTTAATTTTTAATTAATGCGTTGTAACTTGTAACTTTACTGCTTAGTGCTTGCTTACTGCTTACTGGTCGCGTCGGCTATCGTTTCATTGGAAAGACACTGTAGGCGGCTAGTCTTAAAATGGATGTTTACGCCGTCCGAACATTTTGAAGTTTGTGAGATTTTGGCCATTAACTTTGGTTCCTGCAGAAGCCAACCAAAAGAGTGACAATCGCATTGCAGCATAGTGCCTATAGGAAGAAGTAAATCAAGAATTACGAACACCGATGAAACATTTAAGCTGGTACAGTTTACCATGGAGTTGTACATGTCCGGCGCCACGTGCGAGTACACTAAGAATCGGCCGAAATGTAGCTTCTTCAAGTTGCGTGAGATTGGTTTTCTTCAAATCAATTATCGTATTGAAGCTGATTCCTAAGTAGAACGTAGAACGTAGGAAGGGTTAATTAAATCCGCCCAGCACAAGAAAGGATATGTAGTTTTCCTACCTTTTATAGCACTTGGATGAATACCACCACTCAGATCGTTGTCGCTCAAGTCTATAAGATCCAACTCGAGGAGATTGGAAATGTAAGTCTCCTTCGTCTAGCTGTCGCAATTGGTTCCCAAAAAGGACAATTTTTCTCAAACTGGGCAAAAAAGTTAGATCAAGGGTTTTAGAGCAACCAGTTTGCCAGAATTCAACCAAAGAGAATGTAATTTCGGTAGGTGGGGTAGACTGGGAGGATTGGAGAACCTATTGCCATATAGATGTAGGTACTGCAAATTCGGTAAAGAGGAAAATCCTATGCAAAGCAAAAACTGTGATAGTTTATACATCACATCTAAGAAAAAGAGGTTATATAACATACTATTAACTGGTCGATACTGGCCGTAACTTCGAAATCGACAAGATTTTCCAAATCAGCAATTCCCTGAACGGAAAGTACCCCGAGTGATGGCGACGAATCAAGAGTGAGAACACGAAGTCGTTCAACCGACGCGGCAAACGCGTGAGGCATAATTTGCTCACGCCAGTATTTGTTTTGAAATAGAATAACAGCAAAGGATTTGTCACCCAGCAAATTGGCCTCCAAGTCATCCAGATGACTGTGCTTTGCAAATCAAATGCCACAGTTGGTTAACAGGGAAAGGTGGCTCAAAGATTTTCATCAATTGCTGAACACTTTGTAAATTAGCACAAACCATTGAGACAACATTATTTTCGGTTTGGCATTGACACGGTGCAATTAAACGTGAATCGGGACAAGTAGCAATTGTTTCCGCCACGGACGCGAAAATAATAGACCACTGGAAAACGTTCCAGAGGCGCACAATTGCTGCAACCAGATCTGTTTTCATCATTGTCCGAGTTGAGACTGAAACTTTTTCGTGAGTTTTGTCCGCTTTGTGGTAACCTTACTGTATGTATTCAAACCAGGTTTCTCTCTCCTGTTTTCCCTTCCTTTTTCTTGTGTTCTTCTTCTGGCTGGAGATGGCCATTTAAAACACTGGTAGTGATTATACATAAGCCCGTAAGCGGCAAGCGCGTGCGCATTTTGTAGGTCATAAGGTCACTTTCGTCATCCATCATTGAGTGCACGCCCCGTTACAGAACCACTTCCTTATTACTTTGTTCTACTACTCTATAATTGTCGATTTCTTTTGGTAATGATTTGTAAAACCGAACTTGATAATATAAGAAATAACGATTCCGGCATTCGATTTCGTGAAGACCCTCGAGATACTGTTTAGCATACACCTTTATTATTCTGCTATGAAATTTATCACGTTTTTGTTCAAATCACAAATGTCTTAACAGAAAACCAAAATAACAGAATTTTACTAAAAAATGGCATTCTTATTGGGTATGGAAGACGAGCCAATTGGCAAAGACGAAGAGAGACTCATCGATTTCAAAGTCAACAAGGTTGGCAGTAAACCAGTAATCTTAAAAAAATGTTTTTAAGATTCATGTTAGTAACAGTTTCTGGTCTTTCTAGAATTGGGCAAGTGGGAATCATTCAAATCCTGTGTGTAAATTGTGTAATAAGCAGATGCTGCTTGCTGTTCAAATTTATGCACCTCTTAATGAATCTCTGAATCACAGAACATTATACCAATTTTGTTGCTTGCACCCCCAGTGTCAGCAGAAAATGAAGGGTAGGTTTGTATACGTGATGAAACAGTTGATACTTCAATCACTTTTCCTTGTGATAAACTGCAACCAATAACTACTGCATTGACTACTTCTTGGATTAATGATGCTGACGATTGGGGTGATGAGGAAGACATGGAGGCTGATAGTGGAGACCCCCAAATGACCATGGCAGAAGTGAACCTCAGGCTACTATGTCTTTACATAGTGGTATTAGCACTTTAACAATTAAGGATGTGGATTCTAAGCCATCAAAATTTGCATCATCAAAGAGTTTAGACACATGTGATCATATAACTATTCCTTCAGCGGAAGTGGAAGGTGGTGATGAGTCTGTTGTGCCAGATGATCTTCCGTCTCAGCCAACAGTTGATATTAGAGCATTGCTTGCACCATCATCTGCTCCTATTTTAGACCCTGCTGGATTAAAGTTTTCAAGCTTTTATCTCAATGTTAATGAAGAGTGTCAAGCAGCTGTTCTTTCTGATGAAAAACTGGATCAGCGAGCAAAAGAACTTTGGGAAGAGTATCAACGCCGAGAAAACTGTGATTGGAAGAATTTGCAGAAGAGCAATAAAATCACCCCAGGCCGGGTAGATGAAGCATGCGAGAAAGTTCCTCCCAGTCACGGAGATCGAGTGGTTCATAAATTTATCACCCAAGTACAGTCTTGTCCTGAGCAGTTAATCCGCTACAACCGTGGAGCAAGTAACCCACTTTTACTCAAGCAGTTAACGAAAGAAGACTCGACAATTTCGAAGTGCAGGCATTGCAATGCCGCTCTTGTCTTTGAGATGCAATTGATGCCACATCTTAGTCAACTTTTGACTATAAAAGACTCGACTGGCGATTGCAAACCTGTGGAATTAGGCACAGTGTTAGTCTTTACTTGTTCTAAAAGTTGTTGGAGCGGAGTTCCGCGCGAAGAATACTTAATTGTTCAATCAGAAATATATTGAAGCTTGAATGATCAATTGTCAGTATTATTGGATCAACTGGTCTAGGTGCACGACTTTATTTTATTTTCAATGGAAGGTTCATTCTTACTTGGAAACAGTTCGCAAGGCTGAAATTGCTCCCCAATGCCCACTGGTTCTTAGTATTATTATAAGAGCTACACCTTACGTCGATGGCTTAGTTGTAAGAGGATACCTGAATGATGTGGTGAACAGCCCGAGTTAAAAGTAAACTGAACTAATTAATGACACAGGTATTCATGATTTTTTAGCCATTTGAATTGCTAGAAGACGAAATTAAACAATAAAGTGTCATCAAAGAATACCAAAATAATTCTATTTGAAAAAGCCTTGATTTGCATTGCAACGCATTGCATATCTTTATAAATTCCTTTGAATTTTAAGCCTCCAATATTACGAGATGGGCGGAAAGTTTCTTATGAAGATACCTAATGACAAAGTGTGAACGTCCACTATTCTGTACTGTTAGTCGTTATGGCTGTTTTGCTTGTCTTCAAAGTACATGAAATCCTGAAAATATATGAAAAAATGTAAGAGGCCATCACGGATATTCTTAAGCCGGGAAAAAGTAAATATACTTTACGATAATGAAACATGCACTTAATAAAACCGCTTTCATCTTCACATCTAAATCCATTGGGAAATTGATACCTACATAAATCATTTAAGATAAGGATAAAACTTTTTTTTTTTTTTTAAGCGTAGGCTATACGTAAGATTTTCTAATACCGAAAACGTCAGCGTCCGTAACCATTTCTCTTAACAGACCGGTCCATTGTTTCGAAATTTTCCAACCCTTTTGACTCCCATCTCTGGAAAATATCTACAGCAAAAGACTATAGTAGGTCATCTATTCACCATTCTTCAAAAAAAGATTATTTTACCTCAAAATTAACGTCAGTACCACAGCAACTGCAAAGGGAATAAAGGTCCCTAATTGTTAACAAAAATGACAATCATTCTTTGTTTTCATTCATTAGGAAATTAATCTTTTTATCAGTAATTCTAAGAATAACGTTTAGTTGCTCTCATTTGAATTGTACCTACCTCAATCCTGACCAAGAATAACATCACCAGAAATGTCCTTCACTTTAAATTTTGGTAAAATAGACCATTCTTGCTCAATGGTGCCGATTACGTTACCAGGCGGCGCCGATAATATCCATTTTCTGCCATCGAAAGAGTTCTTTATGACAATGAAAATTATGAAACTAAATCGATTCTGGCCTGCAGGCAGCATGGATAGAGGCAGCTTTACGCCAACGGGCGGTGAATATGAATCACCTCGTTACCGAAATTGTCCAGGATATTCATTTCAAAGAACGAAGGTTATTGCACCAATAACGCTCGCAGCAACCGCTATTCTCGGCAGCAAAAAGATTTTTGACCAACGGAATTCTTTACAACGTACTTGTTGTTGGTTTCGAAACCAGTAAACACTGCGAATGCGGAAAAAAATTTATAACGTGTTTTCTTTAAGGAAGAAAACGATTCACTCCTTTCTAGGATTTCCCACCTGTTGATGTACTAGAATCAGATCAATCTGCGTTAAATATTCCAGACCCGGAGGACAGTTTATTCCCGATAGCTTTGGCATCCATTGATCCGCTATAAAAAATATTTCCATAATTAAGCATTATCCAGACTTTTGACAGAAAAATAATAATCAATAGTTTTCTTTGCTGGCACTCACAGAAGTTTGGGATCGGGTGGTCCCAGTTTCGATTGCATAACATGTTGTTGTGGAAATTGGTGCGCCATGATACCAGGGTTGGTTAATTATGACGTACTGGGAGTACTGCGCCTTGTTGATCGAGCTCATTTCTGAATTTAACCAATACAATATTTAATTAATTTTAACCAAATAAAACACGAAATTTTCCAGTGATTTACCGATAAAACTTGTTGCTGGAAGTATTTTCAAATATTACTGAAACACTGGGTTTGACAATTCACCTGTAAACCCACCAACAAACTAATTGCAATGCAGGGCTTTGGACTTCCTTCTGAACGCTTATCTATATAAGCGCTATCTCATTAACACACAGTAAAGTTTCATAAGATAAGCACTCTTGTTAAATAAACATGACATATTGCCTATCTGCTGCAACCTAAAGAAATTAATCATTGTTTTACCATCAGTAAAAAAAGGGACGCACAGATGTGATGCTGTCAATGAGCACCTTTTCAAGACTTCTATGATACAAATAGAAAATGCAGCTCAGAACAGATGGGCATGCGAATGCGTCGCACTAATATTCGTTAATGACACCTAGATGTAATTTGCTACTCGTTGTGACGAACATACTATGTTGAAAGAATCGTTTTGGAATTCCAATCAACGTATGACGCATATGCATGAGCAGATGTGGATAATGGACATGTTGCTAGTTTCACTAATAGATAATGATGGTGAAAATATCGCTCGAAATAAATGTTTGGTTCGTTGCTGCTTTTACGAAGTCAGGGGCAATTCACTGCACTTTGCAGATATAGGATAAAAGTTGAACTAAACAAGAGGCAATGCAATTCAAGTACGATTGGTATCACTAATGAGAAGCAATCAATTGATCTCTCAGTTATGTGATCATATTACAGAAAAGTCAAACAGTCTAAAGACCAGTGTGTCTATTATGCAATTTTTTTATAACAAAATGCTGGAATTTATGTAAGAATCAATGTGTTATATGACGTGAACGGCCTTTTCATAAGCAATGTTGACGGTCTTGTTTACAGTTGTTTGCATCTGACGAATAGGTGTTGTCGATCTTATGTCGTGGGCGCACTTTGATGTTGGGAATGGTGACGTCTGATGGGTGATGCCGTGCAATACTGCATCTTCATCCAGTTGATTCTGATCTGGAACAAAAATATTTACAAATAATTCTCAATTTAGAGAGTAGAATGAAGTATACCTTTTGAGAAGATGTCCGCTAAGGAAAAACCGAATGACTTAATTACAAAACAATAAAATTATAGGCAAGACCCCAAGAAAAAAGATCGGAGAATGTACTAATTCAATAATCTAGGAAAAGATATTATATATGTATGAAACCGTGCATAACAAAATTTTAATTGTTAAATTTGGTTGAAATAATTGCAAAGTGAACTGATTTCAACAACTCCAAAACTAAATACGCAACCGGACTCAATTTTGGGAAACCGCATTAACCCTGACAGGGAATTGCAAAAATGATTATGGAAATACCCGACATTATGCTTTCAATGCTAAACCCTTAATTTAAACACTGCGTCTGACCAGAACTACAACAAATACCATACAAAACATATAATCATGTTATTAAACGGATCCAGCCGTAAATGTCAAATCTTGTCTAATTTGCATCGTAAATGGGTTAATGATCAGTCTGTGAATCAAAGCCTTACGAAGCTTAAAGGTATTCAATGATGCGCTATAGTGACTCAAGTTAACGATGAGTCCTTTCGAATGGATGCTTATCCATGCCTACCGTCAAAACAGTTCAGATCTTTGCATAGCAGGAACCAAAATAGAATTTTCTTTAGCAGCAAAAGACGTCATATAGCGCATTAAAATAATTCACAAATTTGGAAAAGGAAGATAGCGTACTAGATCTCCCCCAGTTGATTAAAGAATACAGTGGTATGTTTTTCTTTGATAATTAAACATTTTTTAGAATAATCAAAAGGCGTGAATCTATATGGAGGATGGTCGTCCGGTGGACTATGAACATATCCATTTGCTCGCGTAGCTTATCGGATACATGACGTCGGCATGACGACATCGCGCTAGTTACAGTGCAACATCTGCCCCCTTGTCATGTAAGCGTCACGACGCCACATAGCCCGCTTATCAGATTTTATCAAGCCTCTCCTTCTTTTCAACGCGTTGATCAACATTTGCTTATTAATCACAATAATGCAAGAAAAAGTTCGTGATACTGTAATAAAAAGAATTTTAACAAAGAAAGATTCCTAAAGTGGCTATGTTGTTTGTGGGATTAAGGTGGTAAGGTAATGGCAAGTAAGGTCGATGGCAGGTTTGGCCGATAACGTGGATTCGAATACGATATCCTTTTTTGAGCTGCAAACAGAAGGGATGGGGAAGCACCATCAAAGCACACTGTTTTTAAATTTGTGAATTTCTATGGGTCATAAAGACAACTTTCAGACGAGGATGCACCTCGAGCACGATGCCAATGGCAATTTCTTGCATTGACTAAGACTCAATTTAGCCAACAGACACCGTGGCAATCGACGGAGTGGCGCACATAGGGATAGCAACCGTATGCTAAAGATATTCTTAAAAATGATGATTCCAGATTGCAACATAGAATATTGCAATTTCTGGAAATATATGCGCGTCATCTTTGATAACTCATATTTGCACAAAGTGAATAGGTTAATCTACTACCACACGAAAATGAATCTGTGAGTAGTTACGCACACAAAACGACAGAAGGGAATACTGCTACGGAAATTTAAAATGTGAAAAATAAATGTTAGATCTGCTTACAAATACTGGATCATAAGTAGTTAAATAACTTGGATAGAGATTAGTTGTTTCAAATATTAGGTTCTGCTCCAGATCTACCTCCAGCACCATTACAGCGCGCCTGGTCGGTCACGTTCGTTGTTGCCAGCTTTTTCGAAGAACATGAAATCCTACAAACATTACCAAGAATTTGAAAAAATTTCACAATTTAAATAGCCGGCCTAATCAAAAGGAATTAAAAAAGGAAACAACGGCGTTGAAATTCTTACGATTAGAAAACAGGGCGCCCGGCAAAGCCGCTTTAGTGCGCACATCAAGATCGAGCGGAAAATTGATACCTAATCCAAAATCCATAGGAAAAATCAAATCCAGTTGGAACTGTGCCTGTTTACTGTGATGACTTTACGAAAAGAGAAAAAAAATTACCGAACCGAACATGTCGGCATCGGTGAATGCCTCTCGAATCAACCCGCTCCGTTGTTTGCTTATCTTTCCGACTTTTGTATCGCCATTTCTAGAATAAACCTAAAGATTTTCGTAAATTCATTCGAGATTAGTCATCTAGAAAACCAAATATTCAATCAAACTGTTTGTATTACATTGAATTCAACATCGCCACATATGCTGAAGGTGCAAATAGGTCCTTCTATGGTTAGCACCGTTTCCCTGAAGCATCTTTAATACTAAATTTAGGACTTAGAATGCTCCCTCTTTTGCTGAATTGAACCAATAGGAGGTGCCTGGCGGAGCGTTTACTTCCATGGTCCAAATATGGACATAAACGGTCGGATAAAGTGGACTAGGCTTATTTATCGATTAAGATTTGCCTGTAAGCAACATGGGAAGAAACACGAAGTACAGGCTAGCGGACGGTTCAGGTGAATCGCTTCTTGGCCGTGATTATCAGCGATTTTCATATCAAATGGTCAGTTGGGACCGCAACATTAATAGGTGCAACAGTCCAGGACATTTCTGCTGCTATAGAAGACCTTTGTCCCATAGAATTTTTGACATTATACTTATTGGAAGTCTCAAGCCCAACTTAAAAGCTAAAAAATACAAACATTTGGTTGAATTTAAAATTCTCTGATTATTGCCATAGATTTTTGTACCTTCAAGAAAGTTCCACTTTTGTGGTGAACAAGTAATGAGTGATCAACAGCAGTAAGATATTCTAGACCAGGTGGACAGCTCGGTTCTGTTGATGTTGTGGCTGTAATGGCATCCATTCTAAAGCACCTAAAACTTTTAAACAATTTTATATATATATATATTTATATATATATATAAAAATCCTGCCTCCTGTTAGGTTGTCCTGTAGGTTGTGTGACAATTGGCTGTCCTGGAACATTGACATATCCTCCATAAGGTTGATGAAGGTGGAGGTAAGTAGCGAAGGCTGTGGATATTGTTCGTGTAGTTTGTGCATTAGGCTGAACACTTGGTTGGGGGGTAGGGAGTAAGGCCCAGCCCACGGCCAAAGCCAATTTCAGGCTGTCCAATTACAGGTGGAGGATATCTACCATATCCCTATCTGTTGAGGTTGTCCTAGTGCAGGTGGGGGATAGGATACACCCTGCTCAGAGAAATAGATGGTGTGGTGGTGCTCCTGGAGCTGTGAGATTACCTGAGATAAGTATGTCCAAAATCAGTGATTGCTCTTATCACAAGTGAAAGCACAGGCATCCCAACTCACCTCCCATTTGGTGGAGCATTTGGGGCATACATTATCTGGGCTACGTTTCAACGACGTGGAACACTTTAAACCACCAAATGCAACGGCTTGTTCCGGTCGCCCTTTGAAAGGATAATAGATGGCTTTGGGTGAAAATGCCGGACAAGTTAATGGGCAGCGAAGCGTGATTGTTGAGCAATCCGAAACTGCGTCATTGGTCAAGTACACATCTAATACCAAGACTATACTATCAGTGGCTGAACGCACGAACGAACGA
Organism: Daphnia magna; assembly: GCF_020631705.1. Lineage (NCBI taxonomy): Eukaryota > Metazoa > Arthropoda > Branchiopoda > Diplostraca > Daphniidae > Daphnia > Daphnia magna. Next base: position 5,141,280 of record NC_059182.1, read on the forward strand.
ACGAACGAACGAACGAACTACCAGAGTATGTCAATGCGGTATGCCAAGCTAACCATGAGTCACCATGAACTTCAGAGAATTCAATAGAAATGAATTCCAACAAGTAGCCAGTGTGTTGTGAAATTTTTTTTTATTTTTTTTTTTTTCTGGGCAGGGCCAGCCAGGATATGTCGGTTGGCTAATGCTCAACACTGTGAAGTCGAACTAACATGCACAGTTTTCCTCGAAACTAATTACAGAGCACAAGCTGAATGCTTAAAATTTCAGCAACAAAGAAGTTCCATAATACACAATTTTTGTCCATAACGGAAATGGCGAAAATAATTGAAAATGCAATACCGAAATGAGAAGGAAGATTCTAACTCAAAGCGGCGTTGCTGAGAAACGTCACGGGCATAGCCCGATCCCCGTGCAGGGGATGGGCCATGGTTTTTCCCCTGTTCCCTCTGCGTCAGTCTGCACGCCTCAAGGGGAGAGCCAGGCTGAAAAATCGTCATCAAGAAGCATCGGACCGAGTTCCTTTCCCAGTTTCTCCCAGTGCAGTTTCCAGTCAGTCGGTTGAAAACCTTAGGAAACTCGTCAATAAGCTATCCCCTGGGATTATAAAACAGAAAATCAAATCAACAATAACAAAAGAAAAAGGCGTTTATTGTTTACCTAGTTCCAGGCTTCTGTCAAATTTCCAGTTTGCTTATGCAGCATTATTATTTGCCTGTGTGTTGCCTGTGTGTGTGTTTTATTCACCAGCATCTCTTCGGGATCAGTACGTGTCAGCCTGTTGAGCCCAGCGAGTCTTTGGCTAAACTCTTTGTTCGTCCGTGATTCTCTTTGGGGGTACGCCAGCAACGAAAAATGAGAGAGTTTAAAGTTGTGGTCTTGGGATCAGGAGGTGTGGGTAAAGTGCCCTCACTGTCCAATTTGTGACCCAGGCTGCTTCATGGAAAAGTATGACCCAACCATTGAAGATTTCCCGCAAAGGGATTGAGGTTGATGGCTCACCTTCTGTTCTTGAGATTCTTGATACAGCTGGTACCGAGCAATTTGCCTCAGTAGAGACCTCTACATTAGAAATGGGCAGGAGTTTGTTATTGTCTATTCAATAACTAATCACCAAACCTTTCAAGATATCAAGACCATGCGTGAACAAATACGTTCTTTCATTGCTTTTGATGAAAAGTGAAGTATTTAATCTCTTGTTCCCTTTTTATTACAGATCACTGCCGTGTAAAGGGACAGATCGTGTGCCTTTGCTGCTGGTAGGAAACAAAGTTGACCTGGAACATCACAGCAGTGGCCACAATGGAAGGTCTAGCCCCTAGCTCAGGCCTGGAATTGCCCTTTCATTGAGGCGTCTGCTCGGAATAAGATGAACGTAGACGAAGTCTTTGCCGAAATTGTTCGCGAAATGAACTGCAATCCAACCAAAGAAAAGCGTCCCCTGCTGTTGCAACCTTCTCTGAGCCTCTACTATCCGGCGGAAAGAAAGATAAAAAAAACTTCACCAATCTTCCATCATCCTGTACTCCCCTTCATCTTGGCTATTATCATCATTTTGTAGCGTGTGTGTCTGCGTGAATGCCTGTTGGAACTATGTGACAGAGGGGCGCAGCCCCTTCAACGAACAAAAATTGGGGAAAATGTGCTCGGTAGAGAAGGCAGACGGAGACGTCGTCATGATGGGCCCCGTGTCGTGGAGAAATGGCACTGCATATCAAGAGTCTAGTGATGAAAATAATTCATCCGTGACCAGCTGCCCTTTTTGTACATTCGATTCTTCCTTTTTTTCTGTTTACTTGTTTCCTTTTTTTGGCATTATTATTATTCGTCACTTCCTCAAACATGGAGGGCTTCATGTCTGGATCTGTTGGTTTCCGATATATCGGCCTGGTGGAGTTCCATTCCTAAGTTTTACAGTTCTTTTTTTCTATTTAACACAGGAAGCGATAAGCAAGCCTCTAACATCTGATGAGGCAACAATGAAAAAACCCAAACCGTGTCTGAGTTTACAGTCTTTCAACCCCTCTCCGTTTTATCGTCCTTTCTGGTGATCAAGAGATAAATCGGCACCTTTTATTCTCGTTCCAAATTACCACCCCTCTTTTTTCGCTGATAGAATCCGGCTAGAATGAAGCTAAGTGGAATGATTCCCATTTGGTTTCCATAGTGTCTGTAGGTTTTGATAAGCTGCCAGCATCTTTCTACTTTCTCCTTGCTTGTCCTTTTAATTAATGTTTATTATCTCTTTTTTTGATGATTTTCAGATTTTGCGTGGTCCGGCATGCGAACCTTTTTGTCCTGCTCTTCAAACAGTCGCGACTCCAGTGCCATCGTGTATGCTAGTGGATTAGAACTTTTTCTCTCCAGACGTGGAAAATTGGATTCATTGTTCTTTTATCCTTCCCATTTGTTGTCAACCTTTTTTCCATTTACATTTCATCAACACCGGTTGCGTTAATTCATTTATACCATAAGTCATTTTTGTTTGGATGCAATCCGATAAAGGGAAACAAAACAGCAAGTCTTGCCCTTAAACGCTCATCTTTTTTTCCCCTTGTCCCCCCTATCAAAAATTTGTTTACACATCCTCTAATTTCTTTAGAGTTGATGACATGCTCTTGTTTGTTCTTTCTGTTTGCAATGCCAGGTCTTATCATGATCATGTGATAACCCTTTGGTGTAGTGTGAACGTTTTTTCAACTCGTTTTGTCATCATGTACGACCTGCTGTCCTCCCCATTTAAAACATATTGAAAATTTCCTTATGATTGCAAGAGACCACGACGAAATTTTTCATACTTAGAAGTAGAAAAAACTCTTCTCCCTCATTTTCTTTTCTTAACCTCGTCTTTATTATTATTATTATTATAAATTTTTTTCTGGTCTCGTGATTGCGCTTGCGTGTTTTGGCAACGACTTTCTATCAGAAACAAAACTCTCAGGCGCAATTCTGACAGATTGATGCAAAAGTTTTTAATAATAAAAATAACGATTAAGAACGCATAGCATAAGACAGAGCAAAAAAATCATATTTCGGTCGGGAAAAAACAGATGCCTTCGTTATATAACACACTTCAAAATTATTTCCTTTCTCCTACTGTAGTTTTCCTTCCAGTCAGTTTTCCTATCTGATTTTTAATATATGAAACGAGTGAAAATAGACGGCAAAAAAAATAACAAATAATAATTCAATACTCTTGTCAGAGTTGGTAATTTTTCATATCCATTCGCAAAATACACTGGAGTATTTTTTCCTTGTATGGTTTAGTTCTTTTTATTGAATCAAAAAAAGAAAAAGGCCGTAGTCAGCGGGACATGATATCGGGCTCGTTTTGTCTTACAACTGGAACAGTAGGGAACGGGAGCGTATCAAAGAGGCCGTTATTGAAGATAGCTTTAGGTGCCTTTTTATTATCCCCAGTCGTGATGGATGTATCATCGATTATTCGTGGGGCCGTTCGATCACGACCAATTTGGAATGAGTGCCGTAAGGGGTGTCTTGGGCCATACACTTTCAGTCAAGCAAAATAATAACATTCAGCCGTGCCTTGAACGTGTTCGCATCTCATGCGAAGAAATGGTTTTGGATTTGTTGCTGCGGTGTGTGCGTAACAGCGTGACTCTAATCCCAGGCATTCTACTGAAAGTCGTAATTCGGTTAACCTAGAAAGTTTCGCGGCTCTATATCATTCGCTTGAGGCATTGACAGCACGTTCGTTTTGCAAAATAATGTCCTGATAGCGATTCGTGGTGACATAATATTTTACTTTTAATTCAACTGTTGTTCTTTACTAAAGGGAAAATTATTTTGTCAAAATTGAGTCTGTTAATGGTCGCAGTAACTTCTAAAAAAACAGTGAGTATATATTCCATTACCAGCTGTTGCAAAAGTGATAGTTTATGTGTACCCAAGTTTGCAGTAGTGTAAAGTCTACATGTTCTGGAACATGTGGTGGTGACACGTGACGCTCCTACGACTGTCCAGGACGTACTTATCAGCCTCCAAAAACCTTTTCGTGGCTTCTCATATGTTCAAATGTTTCTGTAAATTGACAAACATAATTTTTCAATTAAAGTAGTCAGGTGCACTTTTTTTTATTCTGATCGAGGTAGGGCAATAGAAAGTGCGTTAGAAAACTTTCTTTGTATTCCCACACTAGTGCTTGGAAAGCGGTGAAGAAAGGAAGATAAGAATCAGCAAGGTTTCATTAGTTAGAAACGTAGTAGAAAAAGCCATGTATTTACTCCTTTTATGCCGCAGGAGATTTACAATCGACAAATATGTTGCCCCGGTTTCATTTAGACCGCCTTTGTCTGTTTATCGGGTTCTGGTTGAACATTGCAACCACTTTGCAGCAACCCAACCCAAGGAGGCCTGCCGCCATTAGCAAGTCTGTTTAATCATTGACAGATGATGTCTATGGCACCCTATTGTATACAAGGGGGTGTATGTCCTGCACACAGATGTCCTTCACAACCAAATCTCACCCCACGTGTTCATTTTTAAATAAAGCAATTGGCAACTATTGAAATCTATAAGATTGAAGTGTTTACGAAAACGTGGTGACCCACCTTGACCTGTGAATTAATAGTGAAAAGTGCTCCGGTTTTGGTTGAAGAAGGCCGCAACACAAACATGTGATGGTGATTCACGTGGCACCTGCGAACAAGGGGAAAGCTGGTTCTACAACTACGATATATATTGATCGAAATTCCATCGAGCCAACATCGATGTCTGTTTATCGGCACGTATTGGCGCTGCCTACTTCAATGATACTTTAGCCATCGAATATTTAACTTTCTAGTATTACCTGAAAAATTTACATTTATATGAGATTGTGATTGATGAAGGGCGTATTTTTTACGACTTCGTTTGTCTGGGCTCGATCAATAAGTAATTGAAATGAGGAAATGAAGGAAAGAGGGGAAATTATCTTTGTAACGACAAAACAATAATTGACTTGGTATCTAACTATTCGACAAAATTTCTTGAAGGGAAATGAAGTTTCTGTAACATGGCACTACTTAAATACTTCAACATTGGTTTTGGACTTCAAATTTCCGGCCAAAAAGAAAATCCATCGGAGAATTGCAAAAATAGCCTACTTTAGACATTCCGATAAAGAAGAGGCTTCATCTATTGTGAGTAGTTGTTTTGCGGATAGGCAAATCAACTACGAAGAGAATAGGGAAATCATCAAGAAGCCAAAAGTTCTGCTCCCTGTAACCAAGTTTGTGTCAGAGGGATTACACAGTCGCCATTCGTAGCTTGCATAGGAACACTTCTGACGTTTGATTTCTTATTCATCATACATTCATCAATAATTTAGTGACACACTTGTCTACGAAAGGTAAGAAATGTTTTTCGATTACAATAGTATATGATAAATTACACCATAAAATGTTTCGCATCTCATATACATTTTACAGTGTTATCGATCATTTCTTAGGCATTAGCATTGCCGTCATACTGCTCGTTATTTAAAGTGGTGTTCCCCATGGATGTGCATCTGGTAGACTTTACTTATCCATTCAAGCAGAAAATCTACCAACTGACAGTTTGTGCAGAGTAAGGCTGCTCTTCATCTACACTTGCCATCTGAGAACACGTAGCATGGATTGGCTAACACTTAGTGGTGGCATCCCATCTTTGTCTCTCATTCCACTGGGAATCTTTCACCATAACAAATACTACATCAGTGATGATTGTTCACGTAAGTACAACTTTGAGAGAATCACTTCAAGATAGTTTGCTAAGCAGTCTGTAATTTCCAACGATTTATCAAGCAACCACTTTTGGACAAGAAATATTTTTAGTTTAAAAGAGACACCTTGCCCTAATTTGTAAGAAATTTCATTTTCTATCTGACATTTTTTTTATTTGACCTTTCGTGTGGTCATTACATCATCTGAAAGAAAATCTTATAATTATGGCACTCGTTGTACAGCCAGCATTTCATCTGAAGATAATCCTTCACTTCTCTATAATGTTAATAAAAAATATTGTGTTGACCTCGCGGTTAGGTTCAGTTAAGAGTTCGGTGCTTCCTGTCACGTCCGCAGTTTTTTAATCGTCCATTCCCCTTTCACTTATAAGGGCATTCAGAGCAACAGACATAACACTGTGAAAATTACAAGTTTTCCCCTCCCTTCTCGGACTCGGCTATCCGAAAGGATATCATTGACTAAATGACCATGGGGCAATTCGAGCTTCGAGAGATAGAGAAAGGGAATGAAGCAATAATTTAAAAAGCGACTTCTTTTTATTCGATTTATTACATGACCTTTCATTAATCTACACGTGTTGATGTTTCATAGAAGTGTAAAAAAACAAAAACAAGTATAAGACGGAGGATAAGCTAAGCTAATTTTATTTCTTGCCTGGATACGGTACGGCTGCGTCAGGAGCTTATTGCTACCCTAGCTACAGGGCCAGCGTAGTCCAGGAGTCAGTCGATCGTTGTCCTACCTCCCGACCAGTGCGTTACTTTCTCAGATATACCTCCTCTGCTCCAAATTTTCTTCGCACTGTGTCGCAACTGGCTTTAACCGGTCGTCACGAAATTAATTTCAATTTGCTCAAAAAAGATGCGTGCAATTTTCTTCGATTTCACTGGTGCTGCTGTTCTGGTTAAAGGCCGGTCTTTAGTGAATTATCGGCGATTAGCCAGTTTCCCGCGACTGATCAAACATTGAAACTTGGAAAGAAAAATTCAAGAAATTTAGTTTAACATTCGCCTAGTTTTTGTTTTTCTGGCTTATCCTACAAAAGTGATCATCACACGTTTCTTCCATTACTGTTACACACACGCACAAAAAACGTTTTGTTTTTTCTTTCGTCGAGACTTGGTTATAACATTTGTTTTTGTTCATACACTACCAGTTCACCTTGAAGAAATCATTGCCAAGCTTAATAGCGAAGACCAAACAACTCGTCCACTTCGGTGTGCTCTCGGCTTCATGGACATTCTAAACAAGGTCTCTATAATTTTGAATAATTTTGATTATCGTTTCTTGGTTATTAACAAGTGTCTTTTTTTCTTTTTCAGGATTTGATCCCTATCCTGATCAACAGTAAGGATCAACCTAGCGTCTTTTGTTCGACAATCAAGTAAGCAATCACGCTATAGTGAGGTTTAAATTAGCACAAGAAACATAGAATAGGCAAGGAAAAGCACTTACAATGGTTGGCTGGTACTTGATTCCCAGCAAAATTTCCTTGGTGATGCCAAGACATTAGCAGTCAAACGTGGTAACACCTGTTCAATCAACCGGTCTCTTTGCCAGACACGAGTAGGAAATGCTGTTAAGGTTCTTGGCCCTTTGCCCCTCTCTTCTTCCTTTTTCATAGGAGATGGATGTCGAGACAGCGTCCCTTTTTTTTTTATTTCATTAGTGTTTTATTTGCAGTTAGCAACATGAAACTTGTAATTGATTTTCTGCGTTCTTTGTAGGTTGTTAGTTGGACTTACCGTTCCCGTCGAGTGTCTGGTCTGCGTAGATACGTCCAATCAAAGCCCAACATCGCAACATATCGTCCATGAACTGACCCAACTTCTTTACAATGCCAAAGAAGCTTTCTTGGATCCTAGGGCTACACGAGCCGTTATCGATCATCTTCAGCGTCTCACAGAGAAGGTATGTCCCAGTTTTTTGTGTGTTAAACTAGTGTACTGTTTCTTTCAAGTGTTTTTCTATGTTCATAGCAACAACCTTTGTCGAGCGATGACAGCGAGTCGGTAAATCACTGTCTGTTGCTGATTCGCAACATCCTTCACGCTCCAGAACGACCTCCAAACATGGTGGAAGTCGTGGATAATGGGACAACGGCATCTGCGGCACAACCAGGCACGAGCAATTCGCAGACACCGTACCTGGGCCCGCACTCGCACAGCCATGGTTACACGGCTGATTGTTCTCAGCAAAATCGACTTTTATGGAACCTTTTTTCACAAGGACTCGATCGGCTGCTCATCAATTTACTGGCCTCTTCACAGAAGGTACACATCGATCATTTAGTCAGTTCGTCCGGTTGTCAAGGCTCATTTAAAAGACGGAGATCTTCCTTCTTTTTCCTTTCCGAACGCAATGGAGCATGTGAACCTCTAGTGCTATCCTTTTAAACAAGGATTTTTTTTTTCTCTTGCGGCTCTTCCTGCTAGAAATCGTTGAACAAAAAAATGGTTTGATCTGAAAAAGACTGAGGAGCCTTTAACTTGTTATCGGAAGGAAATGCATTCAAGCATAAGGACTTCAAGTCGCGAAGATACGGCGCAGTAACTGTGCATGACAACCGAAAGTAGACGGCGAACAACGCCATGCCTTTTGAAATATTGAGTAGGGCTGCACGAGAGGGGAAAAAAATTAATATTATTTAGAAGAGGAACTCTAGGATCGATTTTCGTCAAGACAAAGTTGCTGGATGCCTAAATCTCTAACCATTCGTCTTCGTCGTACTGAAACTTCGCATTAGCAGCCAAACCATTACTTTCCCGTCTAGATTTTGCTACTCGTCTACAACAGTTTTCTACCGAGGCATCCATTTTAATACTCATGATTTATTCGAGTATACTAAACGCTTAGTTGTTTTCCAACGACTGTGCCTTCTCTTTAATTTCTTATCATTTGAGAGCTGAGTCATGTTTGTACCAGGGAATCAGGGGCAGAGTTCTCTTCTTTTTTTCGATTTCTCTTCAGACGTCTAACTGCTTTACGACAATCTTAACTCATTTCGAACGCTTTTTCCCTCCTTTCGAACTAAAATTGTAATGCATGATCAAGATGTTTATTATTCTTGATTGGTGCATGACTAGTTACACGGGACCCCTGAAGACGATGACGAACTGAAGGCGCTGCGTCGTCTTTCGGAACGATATGCAGAACAGCTCATAAAAAGATTACTTTAGTCCGAATTCTTTAGGTCGATATGAGGACGAATCCTTTCGACAAGACAATTTGAGGCGATCATTGCAGTTGCGGTACGAATTCGAAAAGGATCATGATGCCATTTTCTATTTATTTAGTTGATCGTAAACCGGCATGTGATTCTCCGTCTTATTTCAAAGTCCCTAATCTATTTATTTAATATGCCCGTTTTGACCTTAAGGACTTGTTGATGGCATAGAAGCAGTAGTGCTACCAGTGGCATGCCTTATGTTCCAAAGTACATTAACGTTGTTATTGTTTGTATTTCCTTTGGGTCCTCGACGTTTTTATTTCATTTTTTTTGGTTGTTATTTGCGCAGCATTATTTGTTGATATTAGTCGTTAAGAATCAGAAAGTTTATGCCGAAACTTTTATGATTGACAAGAGACATCGAAAAACATTTGTACAAAAATGTTATCTTTCGGAATTAAGTTACTGAGATTGGTTCTAGAAGGCTAGAAGAGTTTGACATTAAGAACGGAGGGGACCGATTTCGTATAGTGAATTCAATCAGATGTTTCCAGAAACCTAATTTGTCGAAGGCAGTTGGTCCTTGTCGTTCTACTTACGTAAGTCGTAACATAACAGAATGTTTCATTAGATTATTAAGAAAGGCAATTTTTTTGTCATCTCCGAGTTGTTCAAATTCCTCGACGAATTGCGTTATCGTAGAGTTGTTACAATTTAAAATATTTGGTCCAACCGTAGAGATAGTTTCAGAGCAATTCCCTGTTGCAGACGTACCACGTGATCGCTCCCCGTCGTGAATTCTCCTAGGAGAGTGAACACCGTGTTTGCCAATAGCAAGGCAACGTTGGGACTTTATCGATTTTCACGTTTACCCAAGACAGCGAGAGGTTGGGAACCAGTGCACGCGGCTACAGAATCTCATCTGCCGCGTGCCCAAAAGAGAGGGGCGTGTTCTTAATTTTGTTTACTTTCTCTCTCTCTTTCGTCAACTTACACAAAGATAAATCACTTATCGATATTTTTCTTTAACACCAAAACACGTTGCGAAGTTCGTTGCTTTAAGTTCTCTTTCTGTGATCCTTGGTTACCACTTAGACGCGATTGCAGACGTTTCACGGCTTCGAAAAAGTCACGAGTCTGATTGAATTCTATATTCGGATTCTCGATGACGTCTTACCGCCTCCAATGGTTCTTATCGTTTGTTACATCTCGGATGTGTTATTGTTGCCATTCTGTTATTTTCTCACAATAACAGTTAAAATGTAGGATTGGCTATATTTGTTAAAGAAACGTGGGAGTTCTTTGAGCTCAAGATTTTGTGAAAGAACATGACGCTCTAGTGCTAGTCTAAATCGAGACGTGACTTGAAAAAATTGAACAAATCCCCTCCTTGATTTCCATAGAATTTTGCTGATTGACTAAATAGTAGTTCAAAATTAGTTGCATTTTAGATGTATAGATGTCATCTGTCTCAATCAGTAACTGCGTAGTTCAAAGCAGCAAACAGATCAATGCCAATAGCATCGACTTAAGCGGACTCGTGTTTTGGACTGGCATATGTCAACATTACGTAGATGGTATTTCAGACGCTTTCACTCGACTTATACGTAGTTGACGCTTTGTAAGCTGAGCCACGAGTACTTTTTCCCCCTGACATTTATGAACGAGGATAAACGATAAATAATATTAGTTTCAGGCTAAGGACTGGACGACCCGTTGCCAAGAGCACCGGATGACGTCCGTCTTCGTATAGGGGTCGTTTCACATGGATATCGTTCGATATCGGTATCACATATGACGAACCTTTCTGTCAAAAGAAAACTTATTGGAATCACGCTCACGTATGAATGAACATCGTCGTCGTGGTTACCGATTTTGTACAAAGGTTACTTTTGATGCTAAAATCGGGATTTCATTTCACACGCGTTACGTATTTAGTAGTTGTGTGACGGTTGTGACGTCAGTTATCGGTTTATTTCTAAGAGTTTGCTATTTTTAGATGTGAATAAGCCAAATTATGCCAGTTCGGTGAGCCGTGCATAATTGTTGATCTATTTTTGAAAACTCAGGACGAATGGGTGGTGACAATCGTTCAGCTGATTGCTCTATTCTACAAAGATCAGCATGTCGAGAATATGCAGAAATTGCTTGGCACATGGATCAATCCCACTACATCCGAATCATCCGAGGATGACGACGAGAGCAACACTTCGCCTCCGGTAAGAGCCTTCACACTACTATAACGATTTTTTTATTTTTTAGCTTTGATAATTCAATATGTTTGTGTTGAATCTCGTTACAGATTGGCCCTTGCAATAGTCCACAGATCTTGACTTCGTCGTCGGATCCGACATCCGATTCTTCTGATTCGGCACAGAGAAAAGCTTCCGGAATGTCTCCTCCAGGTAGGTCGAATTACATAAAGCATCGACTTCTAGAACTTTCACGTTGCAATCTCCAATATCTTGTTATCAGACGAGAACTCTGAGGCTGTTTTTAACGAATCACAAGGAGAAACTATGGCGACAGTCGAAAAGAAGACCGTCGTGTCCAACACAACATCGACCAGCACAACCCCAGTGACGGGAAAGCTGAGTCGGAATAAAGGTCACAAGTTTTCAACACTTTCTGGTGGTCAGGGAGGAGATACTGCTAGTACATCCAGCACAGCTCCGTCACAATACAGCAGCCAATCAGGTAAGCCGAAATTTGTTTAGTATTATTCAAGAGATTATTGTCAACATAATTTTATTGTTTTGGTACCACGTTAGATAAATCCCGGCGATCTAGCCAACATAGCGCCTCGAGTGGCTTTCACTCTGAGAATTCAGGAACTCATCATGCCAGCCAAAACAACAAGGAATCGGATGATCATAAAGAAAAATCATCCAAACGTCGCTGTCATGGCAACTCGCAGAATTCTGAGAGGAGGAGTGAAACTATTATTTCGACTCCAATTTCTGGCATAATTAACGCAGAAGCACTGAATGCTAGTGGCATTGCAGCTACGATAAACCAGCAAACCGAAGATAGTTCTACCAAGAGGTATATCCCGTGTTGCTAAGAAAATGGTGAAAATGAAAAACATGGTTGATGAAATTCTTCTCTGTTTCTCTAGAAACAACAAAGTGAATCACAAAACTGGGAAAATGCCACCTCCAGAGAAAGAACAGCGAAGAAAAAAGTTGAGCAAACGAAGCCGGACTATTGGTCACATCAAGTTAAAGGCCGTCCAATACAGTCCAACAGAGGAAGATATTTCACAACTGTTGAAAGAGTTCACTGTCGATTTTCTGCTCAATGGTGAATTTTAAAATGAATTTTTGGTGGCGTAAAAGAACAGTACATTTCATCGATTGTTTCTTTACTTGATCTTGTAGGTTACAACACACTGGTGGGTCAACTACATCAACAGTTGTTGCAGGAAGACGATCTTCCCTTAGACAAATCGCACTTTCTTTGGCTCATCACCTACTTTTTGCGATTCGCATCTCAGTTGGAGCTGGACATGGAACATTTTAAAGACGTCTTCACCATTGATCTTTTAAGTTACCTGACATGGGAGGCCGTCCGTGAAACTGAAGAGTTTGAAATGAACTCACTACGACCATCGATCGACCTGAAACCGTGTTTGCGTCGTTTGCATCTTGGTGTTACGGCCATTCGTGAATTCCTTCAGGCATTGGAAACATATTCACGTCTTGGAGGCTCGCAGAGCGGTGGAAAAGGCCAGACCCAAGGCTACGAAGAAAGAATTGTCCAGTTGCGTGGTTACCTACCTGCTATTCGTGACCTTCGCCAACTCTTTCTGCTGCAACTGCGTCATTTCAACCCAATAATTCAAAGTCGGCGTTACCTTCGTGATGTCATCACAGCTAACCATGTCTTGTTGCTCACACTCGAAAGAGCTGCCCAGCAATCATCGTACGGTCCGAGTTTTGATCTTCGTCAACATTTGAATCAGTTTTGTTCGAGAACGATTTTGACCCGCTATGGCCTCGCTCTTGAGGATTTCAAAACGAATGGCCCGTTTGTCAACGACTGCATTCTGACTGTACTGCATCACATCGGAGCTGATCTCGGCCGAGCTGATCTCTTGTGCGAACCGGTTATTTTGCGTTCATTTAGCAAAATTTGGGAAGAAGAATTCAACGTGAGTTTTCACAATTTCATCTTAGTAATTGCGTATCTAATTTTGATTGAATTTGTAGATGTGCGATGACTGGGATGACCTGATCGAATACGTCGTTCAAAAATTTCTCCGTAACTTCCAAACGGGCGGATGTTACGATGCTGGATCACCTCAAAGAAGCGTGAGTGGATCGCCCGACCAAGAGGGTTCACCATCAGCCGAATCTGAACAACAACCTCTTGAACCCGAACAAACTGCTGGTGACGATGACATTTTTTACGAAGTACCAAAATCGGATATCGAATCGCTCAGGGGTCAGCTAATGGATTCTGGTTCGTGTTTTTCAATAATTGACATTCACTCATGTTCTAACGTTTCATTTTGTAAAGGTTTCCAGAAACAGATGGATTGGGTGCAGTCTTCTTTGTTGATATCATGTTCAGCTCGTTTGGGCACCTATATCGGTCAAGAATTTCGCAACCCTATCGCTAGTCTGAGTCTGAAAATGAACGTTTCGTGTCCGATCGTCCCTTGGACGGAAATAGAAGCCTCCGCCCTACGCTCAGATCTCTTCCTTATTCTACTGCATCGGTTGGGTCTCCTTCCTCCTGCTCCCCAAACTGGTCTCTATCCTCGCATTCCACGGGAATGGTCATCTGATACTCTGTACAGCGTCGCTCTTTTCTTCGGACCAGTCGAACAGCAAAAAGTTGATTTTGACTTGGCCCTCGTCAGCAAAGTCGAATTACCCATTCCTAATTCGATTGCCGACATGCCCGAAGATGGTCAGTGTTCATTGCCCTTATTCAACTACATCGTTCAGATCATTAAACATTGATTATATTTTACAGGTTTATTGCCATTGACGTGGCAACCGTATCTGGGACCAGGTCCGTCAACATCCCTGTCGGCGGTTCCGCATCATTGGCTACACTGGGTAGAGCAATCTGGGTCACTATTTCGCTCAGCAGAAATTACGAGCCACGGCCATAATAGTAGCAATAGCATCAGTAATCACAGCCATCGCCCACTGGACAGGTAAGAGTGTTTACTTTACTAGTACTGTAATCACATCACTTCATCGTCCTTGTTTCATTTATATAGCATCAGCACGACCAGCTCGTTGGAAGTCCACAAAACGGACTCGAGTGATGACGAAGAAATGGAAGACGCTATTATAAGTGCGTCCGGCAATACATTGGTTAATATGAACGAGCCTACATCATCGAATGAATCGGTTTCTATGGATGAAATCCGTCCTGATTGGATAGCGATGCAGATGAATATTGGTGGAGACACTAGTTGCAGTGAGGAACCATTCGAAATGGTACCTGTTGGAAATCAAACCTCCGTCGTGTCCCGTGATGACCGTGTTTAAAAGACACAAAGAATTTATTTCCCATGTTTTTAAAAAATAATCTAATTGTATGTTGAAATTTAATTTGAATGGGTCTCCCGTTATTAGATTGCGTTTCAAAAGGGTAGCACTTTATACCGTTTTCTAGTGACACCTCAGTTATAATAGTTTAACCATTTCTTTCTTGTTCAGTCATTTTTTTTTAGATAATTTTAATTTCAGTATGCCTTTTTTTTTCCGTAACGGACTCAACATAAAATAGAGCAGTATTTGGAAAACCCTCCATATGCTTAAATTTGTTGATGTATAAAAAACTTTATTTACGCGTCACTGTTTGACGAGGTAAGGTTTGAGCAAACAACAGGCCGTGATTTATTATTAATTGTGATGTATCAGATGAAAAAAAGAAAGATTATTCCATAATCTATAAAACTATGTTAACCATATGAATTCAATTGGGTCACCTATATAATCGCATATATATTCTATTGACCCAAAATATCTAATATTATATACATGTGGTTTCTCTGATCAGAGATGAATGACGACCGTCAATGTCATGACGTATCATTCAATCTACTCGTTTGCCGAAATCTGTTAAACTAAACATGTCTATCAGCCAGAAGAATAAATGTGCATCATATCAATAGGTTTGATCTACATCATTTATGCACGCTTTGCTAGAAGCAGGTGTCAAACAAACTATGTTTTTAAATTGTAGGGAAAAAAGATTATAGCGACAGAAAAGGGAATAGCTTTTCCAAGTTTGCCCGGCAGTTGATTTGAAAACGTCAAACGATTTTTCGCACAATGTCATAATAATGTTTTTAGGGTAAGTGTTTTTTCAAATAAAGAGCAAGCAAACACGTTCGTGGCATGCCCTTGACGTGACTTAATTCCAAATAAGGTACTGCTGCAATTTGTGGAGTTCGAACCATGGATAACACCAAATAAGCGAGGCGGCCGTGAAATGTGCAAAGGCGTACCGCGGATGTGACGTCATAGTTTTGTTAAAATTCACGGTGCGCACCAAAAAGCTGTTAATTTCCAACAGATTTTTTAAAAATACTGTTATACACCCAAATTCCGGTGACAATTTTTCTCTTGAAACAAAAAATAGCAGTGAAGCCAACCCAAATATCACGGATCAAACTGATGTCACCATGTTGTCAGTTGAAGATCTCCGGGCACTCTGTAAATGTCAAATAAGTTTACTTTTGAAGGAACTGTGAAATCCTTCGAGCTTGTTTTTAATTGCTAATTTCGTTTGAAGCTTACACAAAATTTGTACCTCGTCGCTATGACGACGTGACAAGCGGTTTCTCTCTCGTCAAAGAATACGAAGGCATAGTTTCTTTCAGGTAGTTGAAGGTTTATTTTGTTTTGCTGTTTTTTTTTTCATTTGAAATTTATAATGGTTATGTGAAAGCATTCAAAAAATGACAATAAAACGATTTCCAGCCGGCTGTTTTACATATTTAAATAGCAAAAAGACATGTGGAAAAGTCTTTGACACATATCCTTCTCAACTATTCCTGAAAGAAAAGATGTTTTTCTCAAAGAAACATTGTTCCTTTGGTTTCTAAATTTTGTTTAGGCATTATACCAAACGTTGTCGAGCAACGATTCTTACAATTCCATAGATGGATCACTGCTTGTTGTCTGGCAATATCTTGCAAGCTCCTAGGCACTGTAAAAACAAAGTGGCTTGTGCAGCGTTATGCAATAACAAAAGGAATTGCACTGCCTTCTTAAAATCAAATCCACGTGCGTTCACAAAAATTTATTGGGCTGATGAGTCGTAAATGTTAAATATATTGCCTCGTGTATGTCAAGGGATGTCTGTAGCAACACGGCTGTTCACGGGGATCAATAAAGGCCACGTGAGTGTGTCCTTTAACGTGACACCAATAAGCATTGCCTCGTTATTCAATTGGTACACGTTTAAAGTCAATCTGATGAGTAACTTACACAATTATGGTGTTTCAATTTTCTAGTTAGACTGTTATTGAGCTTATTATTAGTTTCAAGTTTTTGCATTGGATACCAAAAAATACAAGTTTTGACTCAGGAAACCCACCCCCTTATATCAAATTCAGATGTGTAAATATTTTGCAACGATCAATACATCCCGGTAGATTACACACATGAATACTGCGTGAAAAGTAGTTCCATTTTTAGAACGGGAAAGGAAGAATGAGAAAACCTGAACAATCGACAAGAAGATGACCATGGGCAAACCATCCTCGTAAAAGATTTTCATTATTTTAATGGAGGTTGTCCTTCAGAAGTAATTATTTTCAACATGTCCTTATTCACGTGGACGTGAATTTCCCGTTGTATAATTATCTTTTTGAATGCTCTTTGTGAAATTTGCTGCACATCAACGTCTTTTAACGACGGCCGTATAAGTCGGTTGGTTTTGTTTGAACAATGCGAGCAAGATTCTTTTGCTACTACAGTTCCAGCATCTCATTAGGATTATCTAAATTAGAATCGCCATTCGGCAGAGAGACTTTGCTTTTTGTTTCTGCGTTTCGCTTATTTCAGAACGTTTTACGTTGATCTCTCGCCGCAAAAGCTTAGCAACCAAAACACGAAGCCATTAAAAGCCTTCTATTAACTTTATTAATTAACGAAATAGTTTGATTTATAATTCTATGAGATCGCATACAGCTGACGTCTTTGTGCAACATTGAGATGTAGGAATGAAAGCCATTCTATTGTTTGATGCACCAGTTTAGATGTTCCTAGAACGCGGAAAAAAGGATTTGCAATTCAAGGTAATTTTTTATTGCTATTATTGTATCCAATAAACGGCCAGGTTGTTGAACATTAACGCCGTATACGGTCAAAAACACATTTTTTTTTGTTAATCATTTTTCTTGGCCGAATTCCTAAAATATTAAATCCGGTCCCGAGCGCAAATTCGTTGTATCTTTTCTGGTATTACTGGCATTTGCGTCATTCTGTCACTAGCATAATTTACTGAAATTTGTTTAGAACCATTTTTCAGCTATCGTAAACAAAATTGTAATCACAGGACTCAAAATAGCGCTATAGCTACCGATTTCCTTCGATCATGGCATTACAATTTCCTCGTGTCGACGAAAAGACTTGGAACGCACACTTGATGAACATGATTGAATCACGTAGTACGAGAGAAAATTGGTTTATAAGTAAACGAGATAAGGGCATATCCGCTTCTACTTTCATAACACTCGGATAAATACGGAATATTTACGGGTTTTTTCCGAGTAATTTAAGAAAATAATTATTCGGCTGAAATTGTTGTCAAACATGATTTTGTGGGCTTTATATTGAATCAAAATCGCTTGCATCACGTAAAGTCTATATGAATAAATTACCTGATTCCTATGGCAAGTCTTTTCTGCGCACACGAAATGTTTGTTGGTCGTTCATGACGTTTTTTACCAATAAAACTTTTTGCTGTAAATCTGAGAATTGCTAAGGGGAGTTGGTAAAGAACGCACCAGCAGGTTACTAGTAAAGTTGGCAAGAACCTGGGGCTTTGCAAATAGTGAGCCTTGAACAGACCTGTTTCAACAAAGTTATGCGAGTTCCCAGAACAATTGGAGACTCTTAAAGTATCACCCGTATTTCAAGGATATAGCCTTTAATGTCACACGTGTTCACAGATACAGGTCTACGCATTTTTTAAATAGTAAATTTATACCCGATACCTGTTTAGTAGGAGGCTACACGATTGCTACAGTATGGACCCACCCTATACAGAAATTTATCGACTGTTGTGTTGGAAATGAGATTTCGGGACGTGGCCTAAGATAAATATGAATTGAGCTCGCGAGAAAGGGACAAAGGAATAAAAAGACAAGGTTATACGAAAATGAACAGAGAGAAATGTCCGTAAAATGGCTGTTACTATTTCTGATGCGGACATGACAAAACTTGGTGCATTGATTTTATTGCAGCGTGTGGCTAGGGTCAGAACTATAAACAGATAAATCAATGACGACGGCATATTTCGGTATTTTCTTCATGGAGATACCGACTATAATTAATCGATTGTTGGTGGACATCCACAAGTCTTGTGGTGGGGCAAACAATTCAGCAAAGACAATTCAACACTTAAAAATCTAGTCACGTCGCGATGTTCTAAAATATAGATATCTTGTTTTATTCGGTTAGTTTCTTGCAAACACCTGTTTAATCTGTTCCCCGTTGCCAAATATGTTTACAGCCTTTTCCTATTTTTGGCACACGAAAGAAGCTTCAGTCCTTGTTGATTCGCATTCAAATTAACTTGCTACGTCTTATCACTACTGGCCCTTATCACTATCAGCTAAGATACATTCTGAATCAGTGTTTTCCGCTTTCCCCAGGTATGTTATGTACAGTTCGATAACGACGAATTAGTATTAGAGTCCAAGCTCATCCACTTGTGTTTACCAATTTGTTTACTAAAACTAACCGAAAAATTCCAAACTTAATCTTCTTTATTGCACGCACATGAATGCGTTGTAATTCTGCATGTGTGACGTGTGTTATCTATTCTATTCTAGTAGTATATTACGTGAAACATCACTAAACAGCTCACCAAAACCTAAAAAATGCAACGTAAGCTTTAAGTCGTAACTCACGATGAGCCGGCCGTCCACGTGATAGTTCTGCTTGTTTAAATATCTGATAAATAATAGTTCGTATTCCACTTGTGCTGTGAAAGTTTTTTAAAACTATTGATGATGTCTTTACTCATGAAAATCAAATAAATAATTTTGTCTGTTGAATGTCTCGTGAGCTATTGCTTTGACAGCTTGTGATGAACTGATACAATAATAACACAGTCTAGATTGTTTTTTAATGCTAGTCTACGTGCTAACTGCCTAATAACTAGAGGTACCCTTTTATTAATTTCATGTTTCATCCTTGGTTACACCCAATTACTTAGTCTAATAAGCTGGAATGAGCATTCAGATGTTGGGTAGGAAAACTCAGGGATGGGGAATGATGACGTCTCTGGGATCTAGAGCTTTTAAAAACAATAAAAAAGGAGAAAATAAAAATATTATTGTTTTAACAAATTTGAGAAAAAGAGAATCACAGAACGCATGTCACGAACGCTAAACAGTTCAGTGTGTCCAAACTCGAAAAGTTGATTGACGAATGCGAATGAATATTTTTCACAGAACCAGTCAACAGAAAGTCACGATAAGCGAAAATAGGAATACTGTTGGCGTAAAAGAACTCAAGGGTAGACACAAGCTGCAGACAGACCGAATTAAAGCACTTTATTTCAAGAGCGTGACCATCTACATTACAACGCTAAAGAAATGTCAATTTACATATGTCAGCTCAGCAAAAAAAACTTTCGGCATTTTCAATGTTGGCGATTTTGTTCGAATCTGGTTAACTGCGTACTTGCAGTGCTGACTACAAAATCGTGCCTTTAGCTAAATACCCATGTAGAATGACTCGTGACTGATCCGCGTGTTGCAATTGCTTCGTATTTTTGGGAACCGAAACCACTAAATGATTTGTGGCTTTCACGTCCCCATATTCGTAAAGTCTGCCATTATACTGTGATGTGACGTCGTTTTTTATATTTGTTCACATAATTGTAAGCTTCGCTTTGAATATTTGGTCTGCCAAACCCGGAGAAAACAAATCACGGAGATTGAATTGTAGTTGATTTAACAACAGAGTCAAATCTGTTGAAACCATTCATAGAAGTAACCATAAACCTATAATCATATTCTTGAAGGTAAATATAGGAATTATTTTATTTGGTTCTATGTATCTAACTCTTCTTCTTTTTTTGCGATCAATAGTACTTCCTTTAGCCATGTCTGATGGCCGCACGTAGGCAAAAATATACCGGTTTTTCCTTTTTAAACGAAATTTCTATGAGGGAATTTCATGGGCACATTCCTGTTCCCAAATGAAACGTAGATATTAACCTATTGTTGGTTATTCATATTAGAAAAGTAAAAGTGACTAAGTTATCAGCTATCATATACGTAAAAGTTGACGACATCTACTAGCAAGCAAAAAGATGGTTTACATCGGTTTCAGCCTGAAAATCGATAATATTGCATGTTAACGTGAATCGTGATGTTTACGTCACTAGCAGACGACACGCCCGCTTGTCTAACGTTTTTTACATTGCTATATAGTGAGAGGGACAGTTCGTTCATATCCTTGGCAGCTTTCGGAGGAAAGTTCATAACAATTCGCTTTCTCACGCTTCTAGATCAGTGCAAAGTTACTTACGATTGCTATACAACCTGCCCGGCGCTTGCTTTCTGCTTCTTGAAATCGTTATCTTTAGTCATCTCATTTGGCATTGTTCTGCTGATTGAACTCTGACGTCTACTTGACGGAGAGCTGATTCTAAATAATCGACGACTCTTACCAATCCTGTCATATACCAGCAACTTCTGCCTGGTCTTTTAGGGTTACTGTCAAGTGGATTTGTATTTGGTTAGTGTAATTCCAACAGCAGCGTGTCTCTGATTAGAGTTTGGTGCTCGCCACAACTTCCATAGGTAAGCTTACAATGCTCTAGACAGATGCTGCATGAGCAGATTGAATCTAACCACCAAATATGCCTTTGAGCAAATATGGTTAGCGTTAAACTCTTTCAAATGCCCTTCTTGTTGCAAGTACAGCTTTTAGCAAGGTCTTAGAAACTCAGCCTCTGGTGTGCAGGCCTTCAGCCTTTCACTTTACGTGCTCTGCAATTGTATAGCCCATTTTGCAGCCAACCTTTTTTTTTTTTGCAAACAATCAACACACAGCATCTTACTCCTGTGTATGGCCAACCTATTCCGTTACATACTATATTGGGTATTTGGAAGTTTAAATTTATCACCAGATTCTTTGCAAGATAAAGTAAAACAACCAATTGCATTCATTGGTGTGGTAGTGATATACACACTCCACTTGTCTCTGCATCATGTGGTTATTTTAATGATAAACACTGGGATCTGGAGATAAGCCACCACTAAGAGCCTCAGTTTTTCTCCACGTGCGATTAGTCGGTAACTTGGTAGTAACCAGGTCAGTAAATATTTTGAAGTTCTCGTGCGCCATTGACGATAGCAGCATCTGCACGTACATTAGGTAACGTGATGTATGGAAATACTTTTAAATGAGTTTTCCCTGATATGTTTTTGCTTATGGTTTTTATCGGTAAAAAAGTAGCAAAAAAAGTTTAATTTAGTTAATATTCAGGGACAGAAATGGCATGTGTTACCGGTTCTTCGTCCTTATCGGGAAAAATAAAGAACAAGTGCATATTCAATTGTAATTGCGAAAACTGATGCAATGTAAGACTCCGTGGCGTAATGGTAGCGCGTCTGACTCCAGATCAGAAGGTTGCGTGTTCAAGTCACGTCGGGGTCACATTTTTTTTTTCTTTTTTCTAATTCAGTTCTATTTGCTTTATTCTCGTTTTTCTAGTTTAGTGGATAGGGATTTTTGATTTATTTTTCTTTTCATTTTTTTTTTTTATTTACAGACTTATCTACATTGACCCTTTTTTTCCACTGTCCCGCCATCGAAAATAGACGATGACGGGTGAAGTGGTAAGCTACTCGGGACCCGGTCCGGGAGACTCCAACTCTCATATTGTCGAGCCACCAATTGAAAATGATGCTGAGATAGGAAAGCAAAATTCCAGCCCGCCCTCATCTCCTCGGCGCTGTCCGTTCCAGCAATATGTTGATGCAGATAAATTGGGCCGTCTCAGCGGAACGTCCGTTCTCGATTCACCCGGAATAAGCTCCCTCGGACGGAGGTCCAATGGCAGAGCATCATTTATGGGAGTTAGAAAACGTTCACATTTGCATAATAAAACGGCCGAAGAGGTTGAACGAATCGTTCAAGCTGGCAAGATCCGCGAGCTAAAGAACTGCATTCGTTCTCACCAGTGGTTGCCGTTTGATTGCGTCCGCTCTCGGCTGTGGCAGGTAATTGAAACTGAAAGTTAAACATCTCGTTGAAGTAATTCCTGAGATTATCTTGATTTTGTTACTAGATCATTTCCAGCGTGCACGTGAAAGATAAGGCAACGATGGACTCGTTGTACTGGGACACAGTCAAACAAATTTACGGCACTCACGGTATGGATTATCTGCAAACAATCGCGCTAATCCATGAACAGTAATTCATTCTTATCTTGTTGCTTACAGATCTGGTCATTAAGACTGGTCCACTGCCGACTTTTGTCGAGCCTTCGTTCCAGATGTCTTACTATCTGAACGAAACGGGCATTCAGGTGGCTCGGCGTGTCGTCAACATCATATCATACTCGTGCCCCGATATCACGTACGCTCCCAGTTTATACCCCATCACTTGTCTCCTGCTCCACTATATGAGCGGTATCTCACTTCTTATTTTTATTCTTAATGGCGCTTCTGTTTCTATTTTTTTTTTAGCCTTTCTTGTTTATTTATTTACCTTTTGACGGGTTTTTTGTTTATTGTCGCTTTTTAGAGGAGGATTGCTACGCCTGCGTCTCACATATGGTGGCGTCGAAGAAAACAAAATTCATTACGCAAACAAAGTTGCACTTTGAAACGATCTGGAGAACGTCAATGATCTTGTGTCGGCGACACGCTGTAAAATTCTGCTAATTGCTACCATCCACCAAACAGACATGTCAATGTCGCTTTTTTTTCACTTTCTTTTTGTTTTAGAAATCCGCCGTCTCATACATTGCTAAACAAGCCGGAGAGAATAGCATTGTAGAGTCTATCCATCAGCAATGGCTGAATTGCATTTTCAAAGAATTGCCATTCCAGCATTTGGTATAAACGTATTTACGATTTAATTGGCACTTGTTCAAATCTTTAATTTTTTAATTGTTTCACAATAGGTGCGCGTGATGGATTGTTTCTTATTCGAGGGCCGTAAAGTCATGTACCGTGTCTGGATGGCCATTCTCCTTCTTTTCCATAGGCACCTGGCATCTCTTCCGCCCAACAACCGTAAACGAGATAGCTTTATTATGTTTTTCTTTTGATTGAAACGTTTAAATGCCTGCGTATTTCTAATATCCACAGGACCTGCATTGAACAAAGAGTCTGTCGTGGAGTCGACGTTGTTTGACTTCTGCCACAATTTGCCTTGCAGCCCCGAGAAGTTACTAAGAACTGCCTATGGAGTGCGGAATTTCAGTTCGTCCGAAATGGACCGACTATTCATCAAAACGGAGATGTATCTCAAATCGAAGGCGGCGGCTTCAGCATCGATGCCCAACAACAAGAACACCATGATCCACCGGTCGCGCTCCAGCGACGTCTTACCCACCAGCCAGTCGCAAGTGAACATCCAAATGATGTCCCACACGCTGACTATTCGTGAGGTAATTTCCCTTTCGTATTTCAACTGTCATTTTCTTTTAATTAGAATCATTTAATGCAGTGATTTCCGGTGTCAATGCTAACAATGTTTGTTGCCGATTTCTCTTGTCTTTCCTTCTCCCTTCATGTCAAACGGGTGGGATTCGGGGTTTGATAGGGTTCCAGGTCGCCTGGTCTTAGGTCTCGATCCTTGGGATTGTTCCCGATTCAGGGCGTTCGTTCTCATGCCGCCGACTACGATCGCGTGAGTCTCATTAACGTCGGTGGCTCGAATGTGTCACTCATTTTTTTTTCCCCCTCTTTATTTTTCCCGCCTATTAACCTGCAAGCAGAGTTGCCTGATGGATTTTGTTGGTTTGCTTGTCAGTTTTCGTTTTAGATAAACGATAACCGATCGTATTACTGCACCTCGCGTATGAAGAATTACTTATTGTTTTGTCGTTGGTTGATTATTAACCATAAACATTTTCTTTTTTTTCTTTCTGTTTTATTTAGTTGGTAATGTAATCTCGGTGAGTTATTGTGGCATTATCTTGTGTCGTCTTCGTCGTTTACTTTCGATTCCAATACCGAATTTTACTTACATTGATTTTATTTTATTTTTTCTGAACTTATTCCCTTCCTACGCCTCGTAGCTGCTGACGGTGTGGTCTTGGCTTCCGGTGAGGATCACCATGTATCAACCAGAGCTGTTGTACACAACCGAGGAGCACGGCTGCAGCATGACGACGTTCTTCAACCGAGTAGAACAACACGAACCCATTATCCTCATCGTCAAAACTACCACTGAAGAAGTAAAAAAAAAAATCTATGATTAAACACCTTGTATTTAATCCAATTAAAACATTTTTCTATTCGTCTTGTTATCAGGTATTCGGAGCCTATTGCTCAAGTCGGTGGGCAGAACGGAATTCGAAAGATTGCCACGGCGGTCGACAGGGATATTTTGGAACGGGCGAGACGTTTGTCTTCACCCTCGTACCTAATGAAATCAAATACCCTTGGGTTGGAATCAGCGCTACCTCTTCTGCTGAAGGCCCGTCTTGCGTACGACACGCGGCCGAACTCTTCATGGCATCCGACGGGCACATGGTTACTGTCGGTGGAGGGTAAGTCAAACATTTTCAAATTCCCTCCTTTTTTGTTGTTGAAAGATCAGTCGACTTAAAGACTTTTTTCAATGATGATGCAGAAAAGGTCAAGCTATCTGGATCGATGAAAACATTCGTTATGGCAAAACAGACATGTGCCTGACGTTCAACAATCCACCTTTAGCATCCACATCAGATTTTGAGATTAAAGTGCTTGAAGTTTACGGTTTTCAGAATGTCTAGTAGTTGAAACGAACGCAAACGACGTGAAACCAAATCGACTGGAGCACAGCCGTCATACGAAAACGGCCAGGCAAAAATCCTATCCTCTACCAATAGACAAAAAACAAAAAAAAATCTAGGTTCATTTCAACTATAATTAGCTTTTGTTTTTTGTTTTTTTTTTTTTTTTTTAAGTCAATTTATGTTTTTTCCTTTTCATTTTTGCAAGAGAACTAAACAAAAGCGTTCCATGTTCAAGCTTAGACTAGTCGTTGAACCCCTTGGCGTGTCAATCGTCGTCCCTCGCAATCAAAAACAAAACAAAAACAAGCAGGAATGTGTACTCTATTCATATAGAGGCTGTACTCGCGCGCGTATCTACTCCACTTCCTCCCTCCCCCCCAAAAAAAAATATTTGTTGCTGCTCTATCCGGTTTGGCTTTTGATTGTTTTTCTTTTCGCGTCTCGTTGCGTTCCCGATGTCTGCACGTGTTCTACTTAAACGGGAAAATTCGGCGAGTCCCACGATGTTCAGGTTTCACGCTCGCCAAGAAGAGGTGACTAGTCAACTTCAGCATGTTTAAATGGTACTGCTCTTACGGTCGTGAAATTGAATTTTTAAAAAGATCCCTACCCCCTACCGCCCTAAACAAAAAATTGGAAAACGAGTGTACCTTGAAGCTTTTTTGCGTAGCTCTTTTGTTTGACCATTTTCGAAACGAATTGTCATAAATAGCTAAAGAAAAAAGAATTGTTTTGCCCTGTCAGACGTATTTGTACATTCCGTGTGGTTCGAATCTCCCGCGTTTGTCTCTCCGAAATGTACGAATTAAAAGAAAGAGGAATGGGGCAGCTCAACCGACATGAAAGAGTCGATCAAAAATTAACGAATTGTCATCGGTGTACCAGCATTCATTTTCTCTGTTTTTCAATGCTTGAATTGGCAGTTTTTATTCCCCCCGTTTTGCTGGTGCTCGTATTTAATCAGAAAAGAAAACGATGCTGGATGACTAAACAAAGCTCCATATACTTAACGTTTGCCCTAATGCGTTGCATTTAATTACGAATGGCTGTAGGTTGTGCATATCTCTGTCCACATCATTTTGCTGTCGGTAATATTCTTAAAAGAATATGACTATTTAGAATAGAAGCGAGAAACAATAGCCGGCCAACACGATTCGTTTTTTTTTTTGTGTGTCTTATTATTTTTTATCCTTTTTTTTCCCCGATTACCTTTCGCTGTCGATTGTTATTTACATCGTTCGTCTCCATTATAAATTTAAAGTTTCGATCAACGATATGATTCTCTTCTATCCCGCTGCTACATGCCACCACTATTATATCGGTACTCTCTCTCTCTCCTTCTCTCTAAAAACAAAAAGCTTTTGTTACGTGTAACGTGTACCCGTGTATAAGTCAATAAAAAAAAAACACACACACGTTAAAATATTAAATTTAAGAATAAGTGCGGAATGTTTTGTGCGATTACTAAAAAAAAAAATTCGCGGTTTAGATTCTGGGGATTGGCCGACAGCAAAGACATGACAGTATCAACATTGTCAGAAATACCATCGACTTTTCTGTTTGTTCCCCTTCTTCAGATTCATGAAGAAAAAAAAAGTCGTGAATCCCGCAAGCGACTCGTCAATCCTGTCACATCCCTCGCGGCGTGATTGCGTTGCACTTTCTCTTGCAACTTTCCCGAGACAATCATTCTTTTATTCTTTTTCTTTTTGCTAACCACTACCACCATCCCTCAAGCTTCTTTGTAATCAATCAGACCCTCACCGAATCAGAAACCGACACGGACGGAAGAATAACAAACTGAAAATGCGCGATGTCAAAGAACTTTTGGGGGTTTTGCGGGGAAGGTTAACAACTTTGGATTACGTGAGTCAAAACGCTTGAATAGCCAAATTCATTGAAAAGAGCGGGGGGGGAGGTGGAATCAATCAACATTGAAGGCGATAAAAAAAATATTTCCTGAAAGCGCCGTCCGGAAATGAGACGTGAAAAAGGGTGTATAGCTATCGTGTTTTGTTTTTTTTATCGTTTCATTCACTTGAGATCTAGAATTTGAGTTTAACTACTTTCGGTTTGCTTCTAACAACACATAAACCGCGCATCTTTTAAAAACAGCTAGCGCCGTATGCAATATAACTATATTGACGATCGACGCTAATGTTAATGACTACTCTCCTGACCTACTTCTCTACATAATAGACGTACAGTAGGATGCGAGGGTGCTCGGCGTCTCTGATACTTGCATTATGCATTATAGACGTGCATGTTATGATTTGAAGCGTAAAAAAGGCGCAACAAAGCCGCAAGTTACTACACTAACAACCAGCAGTGAGCATAATAGCAATAAAAACATGGAAGAGAAATTGTTTTTGTCTGCGTATGTGTGTGTGTGTGTGCCTTTTATTTTGCAGCAGCAGCAGCAGCCGGAGGAATTGAGGACACGGTACCACGACGCACATACATCTGCGCCAAGCCGAAGACCTCCTCTACACATTCTATGCAGCCTCGCTGTTCTTTTTTTTTCCTTTTTACTGCAAGACATCACGATCTAGAAAAAAAAAAAAGTTTTCTCCTCTTTTTCGTGTTATGTTTAGCTCGCCCGTATTTATCTGGTTCTCTTTTTTCTGTTGTTTCGTCATGTACGGGTGGTGCTGTGACGAAACGCATTGGGGAAGATGAACCTTGCTGCACGAAGCGCAAGAAGGTTACGTTCCAGAGTCTCCCTATTTTTGCGGTACTGCTGTTTTTTTTTTTTTCGGGTTCTTATTACCACGAGTTATAATTGACCCAGTTTGACTCTCTTTTCTCTTTTTTTTTTTGTTTAATTTTCTTCTTGCTTCTGGCTAAACATTTACAGTCATCAAAAGTGACTCGCAAGTATTGTAGAAATGTTTAGAATTTTATTTTACGCCTAACATTCGGCCGGATGTCGTAACATTCGTCCGTTGAAAAGGTCGTCATTTGTTTCGAAAAAACAAAAAATGGAGAAATTAAATTTTTCCATTTGTCGTAAATGCACCACGTACAGCAATGAAGGCGAGAATTCAACTTTTATTATCATAGTCCACCTTCACTTGTGTGGTCATCCTTTTTTTTTTTTCGTTTGTTTTAGATTAGTATATTTGTTTTTCATTTCTTCTTAACAGTCATTTAGGTATATACGGAACTGCGGGGTACCGGGTACCCGTTAACCTAAATAAAATTACTGGTCATTCTTGATGACTAAACCGTTGGCCTTCTTTCTGTTTCATTTACTCATGAAAGAAAAGAAAAAAAGAAGAGCGACTCGACCCAGCGGCTAAAGCCGGAAATGTTTGTTATGAATGGGCTCTGTTATTTCCGTTTGGCCGGAATGCAGCCACCCAGGTCTATACGGTCTAATAAAAAATAGTTGCGTAAAGATCAAGAAAGCGAGTCCTTCATCATCCGAGATCATTCTGTTCTTTGGAGAAACAAAACAAACATTTTTTTTTCTCCGAGACTAGCGAACGATGAAAATCATCTCCCGTTGCTTTTAGTCGCCATGGAGCCGAAGTTTAACGGGACCGGTAAGTAACGAATTACCTCACTGCTCGTTCTTTTTTTTTTTTTTAGTGCATTGCTGAGCGTCTGTTTCGGTCGGTTGAAGTCGTTTGTGCCCTGGCCATTTTGGTCCCCGCGGCTCGACAGACTGAGACGTCTACTTCGATCATCGGCACCGTTGCAATCATAAATAGAAATAATTTTTGCGGTGATTGACGAGGGGAGGGCAAAGAAAGTGTCGGATTGTTCGTCATCATTCTTTTTTGGCTTCATTTTTTTTTTATTATTCTCGTTGCTGCGTGCAGCTGAAAACCCATTTTCCCGATGGCTCGAATCGGTGTCGAGGCGGAACTGAAGACTGCTCACCAACTGCTGGGCCAGACTCTAGCTGAGACGTCTCTACTGTTGTACACAAAAAAACACCGTGTTCCACTTCTCACTTCGATGCCAGACAAGGGGATTGTTTGGGGTTGGTATCGTAAGCTCTCGTAGTTTTGAACAAAAAGAAAAAAATCTTTTTATTTCATGTTTTTCATTTCTTTCCACCCTGTATACAGCAGTCACAACTCAAAAATTGACGACGCACACACGCACACACACACACACACAAACAGGAACAACAAAAAAAAAGTTCTTTATAAAGATTGAAACGATCCTCAATTTGGGATAAAGGTAACCGATTAAATGGACAAGAATAATAATGATTAAGGGCGGGGTTTGTAGACTGTCTAAGGGATGGGTGTGTGTCTGTTTTACCATTAACGTTCAATTGGGTATGATTTTATACATCATTCACGAGCAAGTTTGCGGCTGCTTCGACATTATTTCCTGTCGTTTGCAGGGCCCGCATGACACGGTCACGGCTAAAGCCCATACTCGTCAAAAAGGTCACGTTCTCCTCGGATGGTGGTACCCGATTGTTTGGTCGAGCTTCTAAAGAAAGAGAAAAACGCCCAAGAAAGAAAGGAAGAAAAGCATGGGTAGATTAAAAAAAAAGAAAACAAGAGAAAAAAAAAAATCTCTTCCTTTTTATATACCGTTCGGATTGAAAAGATTGGGAAAATCGTTGGCTCGCCGTCGCCGTGGGTGTCCGTTGGCACCTTGCTCACCCCACTGCATTTCGGGACCGACAAGACGCTCGGCATACCCTTGCCCCGTGTTCTGTGATAACAACAACAACACGTAAAGTCACGCTACGAAAAAAAAATGAATAATCGAAGACTGGCTGTGTGGGTTGGATAAAAAAAAAGAAAATTATTCATTGCCTGCCGAGGTGGTCCGTCTCGAGATCGTTGGAGTAGCATTTGATGCTCGAGCCTTTCCATCTGTTCCTGGCGTTGAATTTCCAATGTGGCACCCATTGGACCGTCTGCAGGTGGCGAAGAGGATAATAGCCGTCCAAGGGTCAGATTTGTCAATCGGGCTAACCAATCTGGTATTACTAGCCAGTCTTGGATTTTCAAAACATTCCACCTATACAGCAGCCCAGCAGCCTGTGTAAGTAAAAGTATGTCTGTCACGCCTCAAGCATCATGAAAGCGACCATGGAGAGGGGAAAACCCTTACAATGCTACAAAATGCTGCAACAGCCGTCGGGAAAGAGGTACTGCACACTTGTAGACCTACTAAATATGTTAGCGTTTTTCCTGTAATGGGTATCCCGAGGATATGCGTACGAGTCATTCTCGGAATATCACACAGGTATGGAACAAATAGCGGAAAGATCAATCCATACCTCAGAGAGAAAACAAAGAGCAAAAGATGAGATTCATGTTTAGCAGGGGAAAACTTTTTTAGCAGACTTACGGGCCAGGAGGAAGATGGCCATGGTGATACGAGCTCCATCCTGTGGATCTGATGAGCAAAATAAGTGGTACCTGCAGAGCAAGTGAAATCAGACTAGTAGCAAATAGGTGGGATGCAAATTTCTTGGAACCTAGTCTTCTTTCAAACACTCTAGATGTAAAAAAAAACATGAAAATTATGAATTTGAAATGCTTTTTTATTATTATGTAATGAATCAAATTACCTGAAGTAGTATATAAGTAATGCAGCACAAATTAAATCTTTTGTTTCGAGAAAGGCTGCTTGTGATGTAAACAACCTCCACACCTGTTTGCAATAAAACACCATTTAATGAAAAACTTTCACCTTCCACACATGCTGACTTTGAGCAGATGATGGAAGTACCCTCCCGACGTGAAAGTGTTTGGCAGTTGACATATGAGGTATACTCGCAGATGAGACAGAAGTGGGACATGGATGGCCGTGCAGGTGACGAACAATGCTCCCATCAGTCCTTTTGATACCGGAGCTCGGTCTGTAAAAAAAAAACAAAAAAACATATATATATTACACCTTAATGACGACTGTATAGCAAACGACCTTTTCTTTCAAATTAGAACGAAAACATCAACTGGAAAACAACTTACAGAATCCAGTCGTGGAATACTGGGAAACATAAGTGGCCATTCCGGAAGAGAATTTTGCTTTTCCGTTTTTCCGGTAGAAAGCTAGGGAAAAAAAATCTACAAAGAAGGGTTTATCAACAACTCATTGTAAACAAGAAAAGCACAAAGTGAAAATGTCGTCAGGAGAAGTGTGCAAGATGCGCGGATTGATGCACGGAATGAAAAAAAACTCGGCGCGCCAAGTTCGAAGGACGTAATTAACCTAATGATTTTTAGTTGTTGTGAAAATGAGGTCTTTTTGACGTGATTGATCATTTTGCTGATATAGAAATCTGGATTTTCGACTTAATAATTTTTTTTTTGCCTAGGAGCTTATACAGCAAGTAAAAAAAAAAAGAAAATACGAATAAATGAGGTCATTCACGAACAAGCCAACAGCAAACACCCGCTCGACGAGAACAAAAAAAAAAAAAAGGAGACCAAAGGTCTCGAGTTATAAACCTCCTCTTGACGATATATTTTCAACACGACTGCGCAAATTACGCACCACCTTGTCCGACCTTCCGGTACGTTTCACTCTTTGACTATCCGTCATCGCTACCGACAGCTACAACATAATTTTTTTCTCTCCTTTGACTTCTTCCGTGTCTTCTTTTTTTGTTCAACTGTCACGGCAATGATAACCATATGTTATGTATTATATTGTATATTTATCGAGCCCAATGGAGAGCAACAAACCATGAGCGCCCTAATTTTTTACGAGTTAGAAAGTTTCTCTTCCTCGACGTTGTGTGTTGTCAACCCATATAGACACACATGGCCCAAATACGGTTATCGGCCAGCCAACTGCTGGGCAAGTTGTATCACAATCGTTTTTATTATTATTATTTTTATTATTTGTCCGTTTGTCAATTATATTTGAATTTATTTAGGATGGATAAATGAAAAACCGTTGAACATCACACGCAATTTGGAAAAACAAAAATAAATCAAACAGGTACCAACATTTTTTTTTTTCTTTCTTTGTAAACGAAAAAAAAAATTATTTTTTTTTATTTCGAAAAAAAAAATACAATGTGTTATACAATATAAATCGATAATAACTCGCTTTTTTTCTTCGTGGGAGTGTGTGGGTGGGTGGTTTTCTTGAAGGGGAAGAGCCGCACAGAAAGAAATACACGAAAGTAAGGCAGCACCGATCTTATAGAATACGGGCGTTCAAAAAAAAATTATCGAAGAATTTAGAAGATAAAAAAAAAAAATGTGTGGATTATACAATGGGTCACATACACTGAAAAAGAAACTAAAAAGGGCCAGCCCCAGTTGTGTCGATTCCAATAAGAAAAACAGAAAGATTGGATAATTCTGGGCCAATTATTTTTGTTCCATTACTATTGTGTTATTGTTAATTTCGTTTTTCCGTTCACCAGAAGAAACTTTAATGAATTAATTTTGTTGGAAGTCGCCTAAATTTTGTTTGTCATAGAAAATTTGCAGATAAAAATAATAAAATAATCGAACGCAATCTTTTTCTTGTTTTTTGTTTTTTTCTTGTTCGTCGCATTCAACACAGTGACCAGTGCATATTACAAGTGCCGGTGATTACGAGAGAGAGAGAGAAAAAAAAGGCAGATAATATTTATATAATGTGTATAATATTTATAGAACACCATGAGGACGACGGGGGGACAATTTGGGACGAGGCGGCGAGAAAGCTTTTAACAGCACCATTACAATCAATATGCAAAAAGTAAAAAAAAAAAAAAAAATTATATATATTTTTTTAGTGCCGTATTTTGTATGTTTTATATAAATGGTTGCTCGATGTTGATAAGTCCTCCTGAGATGTGAAAGACGTTCAACTTCTGTATTTAATCTTTATCGCTTCAAAAATGAAAGGAACGCCGAAAAGACTCGTGCACGTATTTTTGCACGAGTGATCGCCAGCGAAATGGGGGAGGAAAAAATTAAGGGGAAATTGAGAAAAAGAAACAATAAGCATACAAACATACGCTCAATCAATCAGACCCACACCACAAAATGTTTCTCATTATTGTTTTGTTTTTCTTACTCTGTATATAATGTATATGCAAAATGAACATGTACACAGGGAAAAAAACAAACAAACAAACACACGATTTAATAGCATAGAAAAGAAAATTATTAGAGGGGAAAATTGTGTGGATATAATTTTGTTTTTTTCTTTTCTTTAAGGGCAAGAAAAAGAAAATGTGACAGCACCGAGAGAGCAGACGAGAATCCTTCCGGTGTGTGGCGGGGGGTAGATGGTGGAATACAATTTCTGGTATTTTTAGTATTATTTCACTGTTTTTTCTTTCTGTCTTTTAACCATATAATTCCAATTCGTTGTAATCAAATTTTGTGTGTCACAATTTTTTTGTCATCTTGTATGTTTTGTTTTTTTTGGTTACAGAAAATTCTAAAGGAAACCGAATATGTTGTATAAGAAGAGAATTGGGAGCAAAAGGAAGTGACACGTGTCGTAAAAAAGTAAATAAATTAAATGGTTTTCTTTTTTTTTCCTTTTTCATCGAACCAGAATTGATTTTTTTTTTCTTGTTCTCAACGTTTTTCAGGAATGATACATTCAAAAAAAGTTGTCACTAACACTACCACAAAATTTCATGAGTGTTGGTAAGTTTTCTATCTTTTTTTGGAACCGGGAAGCCTGATTTTGACAGAGTTGGTCTCTGCATCCTGGTGACATGCACCACATCCCAAGAATAATCGTCACAGTGCTCATCGTATAAGAAAGAGGAGGATATATATATCTCTGGGAAGGAAATAATAAGGAAAAAAAAAATGAAGAAACAAAAAGGTTTTATAATCTCTTTCAATGCCTGATGATTCTGGATGAATAATGTTCGATTGCTATACAAATTTTTTTTAGTTACTCAATTTTTTTTTTATCCTCGTCTAAATTGAAAAAAAATATAGGTCAGTCTCTAGTGATTCGTTTGTGAATCTGCATGTGCTTCAACAGGTGGGCCTTTTGACGAAACGCCTTGGCGCAGGCATCGCACTTGAACGGCTTTTCTCCGGTGTGAGTGCGAAGGTGGACTTTGATGTTGGATTTGTTAAGGAAGCCCCGATTGCAAATGTTGCACCGGTGGACAGGTTTCTCCTTGCCAGATCCGTCTGTCGTCATCACGGTCGTCATCTTGGCTTTACCCGAGCGATTCTTGTGTTTGGATCGACCACTCGAGCCGCCACCTCCACCGCCACTACCTCCACCGCTCATCGGATCGTCGAGATCGCTTAAATCTTTATTATTGTATCCGCTACTGCTGCTCTTGACGGCCGTCGAACGACGGGCAGTGGCAGGATAGCTGCTCGAATGACACCCGCTCGAGTCGCCCCCTCCGCCGAGGTGAGGCAACTGCGACGTCGTCACGTGGTTCAGAGTGGGACCCGTGTGGAAGGTGGTGTGTGGCAGTTGTTGCAGCTCCTTGTTGGACGATCCGGCCATGGAACAGGACACAAATCCACCCATGGGTCCATTACCTCCATTGCTGCTGTTGTTCAGGTTGGGTTCTCGGCCGGCCGTCAACCGTCGCTGCAGCAGAGGCATATCCATGGAGGGCTCACTTTTCACGGAGAGATTGTTCTGGCCACCTCCTGCGGAAGGATCTTGACTCATGTGAGCCAAGGCTACGCTTCCGGCTGCCGCCGCCCCTTGACTCAGCAACGCCTGTAGCGTCGAACTGACACTACAGCTACTGTTGTGTGGCTGCTGTTGCGGCTGTAAGGAGCTCATAGGCGGAAGCTGAGACGGATGGGCGAAGGCAGGACTGACGGAAGACAATGACGAATGCGACGTGCCTGACGTGACGGAAGACGCTGGACTCTCCAGCATGGGCTCGTGCTTGTAGACAGTGGAACAAGCGCTCTCGATCCAGGCGTCGATGTCTGCCCAGGGGTCGCGGATATCCGGACCCAAGCTTTCGACTCCGCCGAGACCTACGCCCGCCACGTTGCTCACTCCTCCGCCGCCCATTCCGCCGCCGCCGACACCGACGCCACCTGTTGACGCTGAAGCCGATGCCACCGTGCTGTCGGCGATGGCGTTTCCGATGATGGCGGCGATGTCGTCGATTTCGGGGTTCATCAAATAGTCGGCCATACTTTCAGCCTTGACTACACCGACGCTGACCAGGCCGTTGACCAACGTCGTCGTCGAGACCGGCTCGCCACTACCTCCACTGCCGTAGTAGCTGAGGTTGCCCGAATTGTTGTTGTTATTGCTGGTGTTGTTGTTGTTATTATTATTATTGTTGTTGTTGTTATTATTGTTGTTGTTGTTGTTGCCAGACGGGCTGGCTTTGTACAGGTTGAGGTTAATGTCTAGGATGGTACGCGTTCCTCCGCCGCCCATGTGATGATGGTGACTGGATCCGGAACTGTTTAAAGAGCCGTCCAGGGAGAGACTGTTGCCGCCGCCATTGTTGCCACTTCCGTATTCGAAAGGCGGCAGGGCGAGTGGTTTCAGTTCGGCGAAGCTGTGACCCCCACCCGGACCGGGTCCGGGCGTCGTCGGCGTCGTCAGAACTGTGGCGCCGGACAGGAGGAGTCCGTCGAGGTTGTCCAGCGACAGCAACGTGGCTTTGTTGCTCTGGTTGATTGGACCACCCGAGCCTGAGAGGGCGCTGCCTCCACCGCAATTTAACATACTACCCGAACTACTTCCGGCCATGCTGTGGTGACCGCTCCCTCCGCCAGAGAGGCTGCTGTTGTGGTGGTGCAGGTGATCGTGCAAACTGCTGCCCGTCGTCGAGTCGGCCATGTCGCACGAATTGAATTTGCCGTTGAGAAGGTCGTCGTCGTCGTCGGCTCCTACACCGCCAGCGCAGCCCCACGACAGGATCGAATCGACCGGAACAGGTACGGGGGGTTCCAGCTTCATGGTAGTGGTGGTGGTGGTAGAACTGTTGCCACTACTGCCCAATGACCAACAAACGGATGGTAGCGGTGGTAGTAGTGGTGGGGCTCCTGATGAACTCGCCGTCGTAACAGAATTGTTTTCTTTGAATAGTTTTTTTTGTTTTTTTTCGGCTGGTGTAGGGATTTCTTTAGTTTGTTTTTTTTCTTCTAAAACTGAGATGTAGGACACTCACAAAAGCACGCACAGGGAAGCAGGGCAACAATCACTTCCCGTTTGAATATTTAAATTTGGTGTAATTATTTTCTAGAGGAACGAAATTAGCTACAGCAACGCCGGATGGCTGGCGGAGCTGCTGGACAACACTGGGCCACCTTCATAATCACGGGCGGCGGATCAGAATCAATAATGACGCACATGGAGTTGAAATGATGGCCAAGAAATTCGTGTCAACGCCTCCAGTCAAAACCTGCACATACAAAAAATGACGTAAATTCCGTTAATTCAATTTTTAGCAAAAGAACAAAAACAAAAACGTCTTAAATATACGAATTAGGAGGACGACGACGAGAGAAGCAAAAGGCAGGTGGATAGTCGCAGAAGTTGTTTAAAGAAATGAAAAACAACGTGATGTGCGAAAATGTAGGTCGCGTATTCATCCGCCTGTGACGGATGGAGGAGGACGTCCCATTTTGCTTGTCCACATTTTTAAAAGGAAAATGTAAAAAAAAAAAAAAGGACTCCACGTTTCCCACCCGTCCTCTTACACACACACGCACCAAAAAAAAAAAAAACCAACAAGAAAACGTGTGTGCGAACGAGAGAGCGAGAGACTTTCTTCCTGGGCACTCGACCAACATCGTCCTTGCTGCAGGTGTGTACGTATGTTGTGTGTAGAGAGATACTCCACTATACGACGACTACTACAAGTTACTACTAATCTAGCCTGAAGACATTTAAACAGGTCCATATGTGTTGTGTGTTTCTAGGTAGAAAACAAGACACACACACACACTCGAATGGGAGGAAAGTAGGACTCCACCTCCAGGTGTGGCTTTGCTCAGTTTAAAGAAGAAGAAGGGTCCATCCGACAGGTTATTTCTCTTCATATTATTTCCCTTTTTCTTTTTTTTTAAATTTCAAGTAGTAGTAGTAGTAGTAGTAGTAGTAGTGGTAGTTCATTTCTGGTTTTTTTGTGTGTGCGTGACGGGACGGGACCCAAATGAGACAACAGCAACAACCCAGATTTAAATGTTTGGTACGATAACAGAAAACAAAGAACCGGACTGAAAGAAGTTCCTATTGGACACGTACTCACGAGAGCGAAACGATCAAAGTTGATTGGGAATTTTTTTATTCTTTTTCAAAACATGAATATTCCGTTATCGTTTTTTTTTTTTTGTATGTCGTCCGTCGTCGTAGAGTCGATTTTCCAGGTTCGACTCGATAGTTTCAGGTTTTTTTTTTTTTAAGGAGGAGGAGGAGAGGGAGACACCGAGAGGGTGGAAGGATTTGGCAATTGAGGTCAACTCCGACAAACCGGGAAGTGGGTCACAACCAGCAAACCAGAGAGAGAGAGAGAGAGAGAAAAAAAAGAAGCCGTGCGCGCTCTCCCTGCCTTTCGGGCAACGCGCGTCACGAAAACGGACCAACCGGAGCTCACTCCTCCCACCTTTCCTCCTTTTTCTTGTGGGCATAGGAATGGGGATGGGGGGAGGAGGAATTATTTTTATTTATTTATTTCTTGTTTTTTTTTTTGTTTTTTTTAATTCATCACACGGGGCAGGTATACGACCATAGATGGGGGAACCGTTATATTATTAGTACACGTCCGTTTGTTTATTTATTTTGTGTCTCCTTCCTTTTTCCTTCTTCCTAAGAAAAAAAAAGGAAGAAATAGAGATCCGTGTCTGGACGTTGTCGAGTCGCCATATTTATTACCGCTGATAGTTAATATACGTCCTTCCAAAATGCAATGCGTCCAACGACTGACATACTACGTGTCTTAAACACACACACACACATCGAAAATAGATTTTTTTTTTGGTGGGGGGTCTTGCTTAAGACATTCCTTTTGCGAAATGGAATCACTTTTTTTTTTGCCCGCGCACGCATGTCCTCAATTTTTTTTCTTCCATTATGTTATCTCTCTCCAAAAATTAAAATTGGCGAAGTAAAAAAAAAAAAAATGGAGAAAACGGAAGGATAATGGAGACTAGAATTTCCAGTTTCCTATTTCCTTCCTCTTCAATCAAAATGTTGAATTTTTTTTTTTTTCAAAATCCGATCTTCCGGTCGTATTGCGAAAGAAAAGTGGAACGCACGCGCAAACAAAAGACGTTGCCGAATAACTTTTTCTATTCGTTGTCTTCATACGCGCACGTCCATCACGTTTTTTCAGTCTTATCCTCCTCCTTATATTGGCCTCATTTTTTTTTTCATTCCAAGCGTTCGGACAATTGTTGCCCAGTCATGTTTAAACATGTTTTTTTTTTTTCTTTCCTTCTTCTTCCAAGTCACGTGATTTTTTTTCTTTTCTTTTCTAGATACAACACGCAGCAGAGCGATGCGCATCGTCATCGTCTGGCTGGTTTAATTGTCCGAACACACGCCCACAGAAAGAGAGAGAACTGCGCCCGGAGCGATCAGTTGTGCTGCGCATCAAACGCACGAACAAGAACGACGAAGGAGGAGCTCACGCACCACCCCTTTTGCCAGCCCACCTCTTCTGTTGTGAGTACCTTTTTTTATTTTTGCCCGTGGTGAAAATGTAGGCCAAAGCGTTGTGCAGTTCGTTGCACTTTTGCTTTCCTCTTCTTACTGCTACTATATACTTCTTTTTCCGTCTCTTTCTCTTCTCCTCGTGTACGCCCTGGTTCTTTTTTTTTTTTTCCTCCATTTTTTTATGATTATTATTATCTCTTTCAACGTCGTTCGTTCGCTCGCTGAAAATTTCGCTTTGCGGTTTGTTTTTTTTTTTTTTTCGGCAAAAAACATTTTCTCTTTTTTTCATCTTCGTACCGTAGACGAGCCGATAGACATTTTGGCTTGAAAATTCTAGTTGTTAGGGCTTTTTTTTTTGTTTTGTTTTGTTTGCCTTTTTTGAATAATTAGGAAATTCAAAAATAAAGGGAAACAGCGCAGAAAATATTTGAGGATTGCTTCTCGCTTATTTCGGTTTTCAAAAGAAGGGGGAAATGCTAAAATGTAGGTCACCAACGTTTCGACAGCACGTCGAACTTGGGCTGTAAATTACAAGCCCAACTTCCGCCGTCTCTTGTCTCTCAATCTGTGTCCGGAATTGCGTAAGACATTTTTTTTTTTTTTACCCCTCCCCCCTCCCGATCAAACATTGAAAATCATAACGGTAAAAAAATCAAAAAAAATCGGAGATTTCTTGTTTAAAGAGAAATCTTGTCCATGATGGAGGATAATGTACAAATACGTTTTAAAAAAAAAGGGGGGGGGGAATCAACTGCGAGCTGGACCGGAAATTTCTTTAAAAAATGTCTATGACTATGACTCGTCTTTTTTTTATATATTTTGGCTGCGTGTGTGTGTCAGTTGGGTGTGTGTGTGTGTGTGTGTATCTTTAGTCAGCCAAGAGCTTAAGAGAGATTGCACCACACACCGGTGGTTGTGAGAATGAAAAGAAAGAAAGAAGAAGAAGACCGAAAAGTAGGTCAACTTCCTCTACTACAAGACACACACACCAGTCCTCCTGTGTGTGTGTGTGTGTGTGTTACGTTGCGCAACAACCGACACACACGCGCTGGATCTTAGAAGCTCTAGGGCTTTTTTTTTTTTTTCAAATTTCTTCTTAGCACGTCCCAACATTTTGTTCTTCTCCCTACAAAAAAATTATTATCATTTTTTTCTTTTCTTTTAAGTTTCCCCAACGTCTCTCGTGTCCACATCCGGCCACTGAATTGGGCGCGTTCAAATCTCCTCGTTAAATCGCCGTTTTGCGTACACACATCAAAAGAAGGGACTCACGCTCCAATACCGCGGTTCGATAA
Organism: Daphnia magna; assembly: GCF_020631705.1. Lineage (NCBI taxonomy): Eukaryota > Metazoa > Arthropoda > Branchiopoda > Diplostraca > Daphniidae > Daphnia > Daphnia magna. The sequence continues at coordinate 5,181,197 of NC_059182.1, forward strand.
TGGCCCGAACTAATCGTTAGATGACGATTCTATTGTTTGGAATGCAAGTAGAACACAAAGAAAGAGACCCCCCCTTCCCCTGAAAAATAAAATTTAACAAAAATAACACGGCTCCTCCTCCTCCGTGAGCTAAAAGAATCTTGTGGTCTCCTCTGCACTGTGGCAAAAAAATCAAGTGGAAGTAGAGAAAAAAAAGAGAGAGAGAACGAAAAGTAGGTTAGGCCCAAGAGGCACTGAAAGAAGAAAAAAAAACCAACTGGCTGGGACCCACAGAAGTTGTACACACGTACAACTACTACACCCAACGGGGGTAGGAGGAAGAAGAAGGAGGGAAAAAGAAAAAAAAGGTAGGCCGTGTCCCACATTTCCACTCCTTCTTTTATTTAATGTACACACACACACACACACGGTACTATTTCTTTTAGGACATTTTGCTGCGTGTGTCTGCGGGGGGAAACGAGAGAGAGACACACACACACACACACACAAAAAAAAATTGGTTTTCGTTCCATTTTGTGCTTTTCCGTGCGCAAGTCGGAAATGAGTCGGAAGAAAAAAAATTCCGCTACCCAGCTGATCACGCAGATATTTTTTTTTTTTTTCTTTCTTTCTCTATTTGGCCAGATGTACAACACACGACATTTTTAAATAAATAAAAAAAAAGGGGAGGGGGGGGGCTGGACCTTATAACCCGGAAATCAACGACACACATAAGGTAGAATAGAGAGGGTGATGAGGGGGTTCTTCTAAGGGGTTGGCATGGCAACCGTGAAAATGAGGTTAAGATATATACGCCAGGTACGTTCCTCGAGGTTGACCCCCCCTCCTTAAAAAAAGTGGGGGGGATCTTCTCCCTCCTCCCACTTTTTTTTTTTTTAATTTACCGCTAATCAGAATGAAATCAAAGTTATCCATCCAACATGAACGATGCGCTCTTCTGCCGCTCACCTGGAATTTTCCCATTCGAAAAATTACAAGCGCCTAATTATTCAAGAACGACAACCATTTTCAATCGCGGCCAGAATAAGAAATGCCGCGTACGTTGTGTCGAAAAGAAACAACAACAAAAAGGGGGACAACGAGAAGAAGAATCTGGTTTTTATTTGATTGCGTCAAGTATTCGTATGTTGTCTTTGCTAGTTCTCTCTCTCTCTCTCTGGAACAGCAAGTTTTTTTTTGTTTCTTTCCCCTTCTGGTATATTAGTCAAGTAAGGCTAGTTGTATGTTATAGCTGCTAGGCAAGCTAGCAAGCTAGCAAGCGCAGCCAAAAAAAGAAAATGAGGTCAGTCGCCCGCCGCCCGACTTCATGCCGGGGCTCTCTCATATTCAGCTTGTATACAGTAAGGAAGAAGAAGAAGAAGGTGGGTCGCTTGAAGGAACGGGGCGGAAAGGTGGAAGAAGTCAATTCGGTTGGGCTCATTTCTGGATCTGACTCTCTTTTTTTACAATTTATTTTATTTTATTTGTAATTGTTATTGGGATAAGAAAAGAAAGAATCAGGTGCGCATAAGAAGTTAGATTGCATTTCTCTTGATTGGAGAGAAATGCTAAATATTGGTGCGAAGTAGAAAATTTAAAAAAATGGAAGAGAGAAATTTGAACGAACGACTTACCGGAAAAAAAAAATTAACATAAAATTCCTTTCGAAGTACGAAAAAAAAAATTTTTGTTGAAGTTCATCTGATGGATGTAATCCGTAAATGAAAAGGAGGGCACAATGCACACACTGTTGTTGTTCCTGGTAACACGCGAGATGCACTTAATCCGTGAAACAATTGAATCTTTAAACGGAAATTGCGCGCGCACAAATCACTTCCTCTTTAATTCTTATCATTCAAACTCTAAAATTGCAGTTCAAAAAGATTTCGCGTTCAATTCGAATAACGTCTATCTGCGCACACCCGTTTGCGTTTCTCTCTACTTGAGGTTATACCTCCGGTCCGCACCAGAGGATCGCGACGTTACAACCGTCCGTCAGACAGGTGTCGAAGATACTGAGCCTGGTCGTTGCTTCTTCTTCCTCCACCAGCCCCTACCGTTTCTCCCCCCGCCCCACCACAACATCACACACACACACACACACAAAAAACGTATACAAAACTGGGAGAGCTGGGTGGAGGACCACCCTCTCACTGAGGAAACTGGGAGAGAGAAAAAAAAAAAAAATAATAAAATAAAAAGGCAGTTCTCCGCAAGAAAGAAAAGGAGAACCTGAGCGAGTTGAGCAAAGAAGAAGAAAAAAAAAAAGTACACTGCCCGTCAACGGCTTAGCAAAGCGGCTTGATTCGTGGCCGAGACTTTCGTGAGCTCCTCCTCCGCCAGTCCGCCTGCACCTCCTCCCGCACGATAAAAGAAAAAGAAAGAAAATAAACCGCACAAGCGTCGTCCGATATTACAGAACAAGACAGGAGCTACCGGTCTTGGTTTTTTTGTTTTATTTCTGCTTGTACGCCTCGATTGTAAATGAGGCTAACTCTACACGACGCACAGCATCAGAAAGGAGCCCATGATACGAGTCTTTTTGTGTGTGTGTGTGTGTGTTTAAATTTTGTATACGGTCGACCTTAATCGGACAAGTTCCCGACCACGCAATTACGCTTCAAAGTTTTGTTACGAATTATGGTTTATTTAATCATTTGTGTGTGTGTGTGGATGGAAACGTTTTCCAAATCCGGATATTGAGGAATCCGCAAATATTTTTGACGCCATCAATTTTTTTTTGTCCTTTTTTTTAATTAGACATAAAATAAATAGGGGCTGTTCTCGCTGGAGAAGAAGAAGAAGAAGAAGAAAAAAAGATGTTTTGAAATTGATGAAAATGAGGGCAGTGTGGTTATGTGTATAGTGACCGAAATGAGCGACCCTGTCACCACATCACATTGACCTCCATATCACATCGATGTGACGGCTGGTATCCACCGGAGCGCATATGGCAGACGGATTGAGATCGACAAGAAGAAGGGCGCAGGAATCCCCGTATCCTTCCATGTTTTAAAACACACACACACACAAAATATATAAGCTTATTTATGCAGCCCACCCCACCCCACCAGTGATTTTTCATTATTCAGCCTATTTTCATTTCCTTGACGATTCGAAATGAATTTTTTTTTTAAATTCATCAGTACATTGTAATAATAGTCATGATGAGCGTTTATTAGGAAGGACTGTGAAAAAACAGATGCGCTCCGTCGGAGAAAATCATAAAAAAATATACACACACACTCACACACGCAAAGATCCAAATTTGTGGAGAATCGGGGTCACCCTGAAATACGCGCGCGCGTGAAAGAATAAAAGAAGAAGAAGAAGAAAAAACCGGGCGGATTTGTTTTGTTTTTTTTTCTTTTCTTCTTTTTCCAAAGTGTGTCACGCATTTTTATGCATTTCCCAACAGCGACACAACAAACGGACACGCTGCAGGGAATTTACACGAATCTAGAGGCTGAATGCAAAAAGAAAAACCAAATGTCATCGAGTCCGAAACTGACGATTTTTCCTTTTTTTTTTTTTTTTTTCACAGAGCAAACCCCAAATGAAAGAAAGAAATTACAAATCAATTTGAATGCGGTCCCGTTATTTATTCCATTATTTTGCATATTGAAAAGAAGCCACGCACAACTGCTTTATTCGATCGGCTATTATGTCTAGAAGGAATCTGCATAGAAGACGTCTTGCGTCATTATTTCGATAAAAAAAAAATAACAATAATTTAAAAAAATCCTTGTTTTGATTATTCCAACAATTTTGTTGTTGTTGATTGGTGTTAGTGGCATAGTAATAGTAGTGGTAGAAGGACCGGTATTATTACATCGTTTAACAGCACTTGTTTTGTTCTCAATTCTTTCAACTTGCAAAGAGTTGCTCAATTCCTTCTTCATTGGCTAGTCGTTGGGCCAAAATAGTATTGAAATTTGGTAACTACAATTATGACGACACATCCGTCTTGTGTATATTTCATTCTTTTTCTCTTTCAAATGGAAACTAATCTTTTATTTATTCTCGCCACAATTGGGATCTCCCGCCAGGTCCACTCTCAAAGAAGGAACACACCATAAGAGCTGGTGTCTCTCTCTCTCTCTCTCTATGTATATATATATATAAATAAATAGGAGGGAATGGAATATAAAAAAAAAAAAAAAAACAGGCCACTGACCTACATTTTTTGGGTTTGTGTGTTCCCTACCAACCCAGACTATGGATGCGCGCGGGGCGAGAATGGGTGCACGCCGGCAACGGTTTCTTCTCTTCTTCCCTTTATTTTTTTATTTTGCTTACGCATGTATGTACAAAGCCACAACTGTATACAGTCGTCTGTAAAAAATGTATTCCACCTGGTGGTTGGTTACCGGTTCCCTTTTTTTTCTTCATATTATTATTAGCTTTTCTACTATATAGACCAAGTTATTCTTTAATTGGTTATCTCTATCACCACATGTAATTTAAATGTACTAGAATAATTTCAAATAATTATTCGTTTTTTTTTTTTCATTAAAAAAAATGGTTTGAAATTTCAGAGGAAACGACATAATATTTTATCGTTTGTTTCGAAACCGTATCTGAAAAACAAAACAAAATTGTATTAGGTGCGGGCGCCATTCTTGTGGAAACACAAGTAATAATGATAATAATAAAAAAAAAAAAGGTTAACACAGAAAAAAAGAAGAAGAAGGTTGGCGATTGGGAGCATGACGGTTCTGGCATTGACGTCACCGGCCATCTTCTTCTTCTCGTTTTTCTTGTTACGATGAGATAATCATATAAAACTGAATAACTCGAATACCCTATAACAGTTTTTGTAGGGCGCGATAAGCCACTCGTCTCTTATCCCGTACACCTGATTGTGAAATCCTTGTGAAGAATTTGATTCTCTTTATTTCATTTGGCTTTAGATTTCACCTCAATAAAAACCAAACCCGGAACGACAAAGTCAGCGATGGAACCTTGAGACATCCGCAAGGCAAAATCAGTGCGATTAACTTGCTAAATTCACCGCAACAGACCAAGTTTGTATATGTTGTTGGGATTCATTTGAGATACAACTTGAAATTTTCATAAGAACAATTAATTTCAAAAACATTTCTAGGCCTTTTCCAAATTGAGCCCTAGCACCCCAGTTAACTGTTTTTGTTAATATATAGAGGCTAGAAGGCTATCCAAGTGTCCTGAAGCGGTAGGCCTACTGCCTTCCTTTCTTCGCCTTTTATATTCGATTCTACGTTAATCGACATGGATGAAAGAATGAAACCTCAATTCTTTTCATTCTCCCTTAATTATTACAATTTTTTTTTTTTTTCTCAATCGTTCTTCGGAAAGCAAAGAAGAAGAAGAAAAAACAAAACAAAACAATAACGGAATTGTTATTATTTGAATATACTTGTATAAAGGTGTATAACATCAATCCGTACCATTGGGTGCTGGGGTAGAAAAGCTTATCATTATCAGAGCGCGTTCATCACGATCGATGAAGGCAAAAGAATTCTATTCTTGCACACAACATCCCGTTCTTCCCCCCTGTTTTGTTTTTTTGCCTGCGTTTCACTATAACGCGCAAGACAATCAAAGTAGGTTAATCTTTAATGTTCTTTTATCAGTTACTCCCAAAGAGAACTTGTCATCGCATTTTCTGTTTTTTTTTTTTTAGTTTTTTGTTAGGATGTACGGAAGAGTCAATTTGAGGACAAAAGATGAAGGAGTGACATTAATCATCCGAACGATAAAATTTGCCGACAGCTAAAAATATTGGAAGTGGACCAGTCCCGAACTGGACACAATTTGTATTTTTACATTTTGCATTTGTTCTTGATTTGCGGTCGACTGCTGGACAGGACATCAATACGATAGATTCACTTAACATCAAATTCCAATGACAAAAAAAGAAAGAACTATTCTGTCCTTCTCAGCAGCATTCTAGTTCACTTTTCAAAAAAGCCGATGCTCTACTTCACTTTTTTCATTATTTCTTTTCCTTATTTCTATTTTTCTTGTTGCCTGGCTCTTCTTGAGCACGCGCGCGCCATCGTGTGTGTAACACATTGCGTGCGTAATAGTCGCAATGTATCGGCGAAGTCCATCGGTGTGTTTCTTTTTAAAAGACCATCTGGCGCGCAGTGCGACGTTAATGCATTGAGAAATTTACTAAGAAAGAAAGAAAGAAAAACGAAAAAAACACTTTTCTTTCATCAACAGCGCGAGCCAACGCCAGGTGGTAATGATACAAAACTCGTTAGGTATACTGATATTGCGGTTGGTACACATTAAAAATAAAGAAATCCGACCGCAGAATGGGCGACATGTACGAATTGAAAGACGTTACATAAGTTGTATCTTGCGCCATCTGACAGAATAATAACGAACTACAATGGGAAATGTTATATATTGTTCATAGATGGCGTAGGCGGTTGCCTCACTAAATCAATATATGCTAGAATGAGGCACGAGGAGAAGAAGCTTCATCCTTGAAAGACGCTAAGGTAACCAATAAGAGTGGCTGCGCCGGTGGCGTCACCACGTAGGGCCATAAACCCGTAACACTTCCTCCTTCTTAACCGAAAGCCGGTTTTTTGTTTATGCTGCGGCTAGATAGCCAGCTAAACAAATGTTGCGGCAACACGCCTAACGAGAGAAGTTTGGAGATCCTCGAAAACGCCATCTACTATTGTTCCCTTGAATTCATCATTAGCATAAATACTTGGAACTATCCCTGAAAATCCAAAAAAACTCACCAGAAAATTCGTGAAAAGAAAGAAGGAAAAAATAAACCCGTTGGAGGAATATTATTATTTACGTGGAGGACACTTTTTGCTGTCTAGTAAAATCCCTTTTTAACGTCATGTTCGAAATAAAAGCAGACAATTCGTTTACTTGTGCATGGCACCTTGTGGAATATTGAGTTAATTTCATTTAAATTACTGTAAAATACAATTGCATCTTATTTACTTATTCTGAAAATGTTTAATACAAAGAAATGCATTACTTTTAATGTATTTATTGCCAAGTTAAGAATCGAAGCCGCTTTGAATTTTTCATGTTTCTTCAAGGGAACCATCTTAGTTATTCCTTTCTCTGCTAGAGGCGCTGCTACAAGGCCCGCCGGCTGCCCACACACGAGAAAATAAAAAAATTAAAGCGCTCACACACACACACACACACACACACACACACAGGTTGTTCTCTCTCTCTCAGGTTGTATTCTCCCCCCCTTCCCCCAATCCGCCCTGAAGCATAGTTAGACAGGTAGGGCAGGGCTTCGCTGGTAAGTCGCCTCTCTCTCTCGGCTCTCCAAGCCAGGGCTCAGCCGACATTCCACCATTTGTAAGAAGCCAGGTGTGTGTGTCGAACCTGCCGAGTTGTTTTCTGTTACGTTGTGCTGCTGCTGCTGTTGCTGCAAAGTGCCTTGAATGTAAAATCTATTGTGTTTTTTCGTGCTGCTCAATATTGTACTTGTGTAAACACCTTGATTCGTCAATCATCGGATATCTATTTCGTCAAAGTGCAACAGTGTTTTGTTTTTACGAAGGTAAACTGGCGTACATGTGTTTGAAATGGGAAGAAAAAAGAACTCCTTTCCTGTGTGTTTCTGTTCTCTGACGTAGAGACGCCGCCATTGATCTCCCCCCCGGTGGTGTTTTGCTTCTTCCTTTTCAGCCCAGGAGCTCATCTCCCTCGTTCAAGTCGCTTCTAATTTGTTGAATTCCAACGTTTTCTTATTTCGATTTCTCTCTAGTTTTTGTTTTATCACGAGAAAAAAACAAGTCATGTTCACGATATACAACCGACCAATTTCATTTTGACTTCCAGTCTCGTTGAGAAACGCTTGTTACACTCACATGCAACTTCGTTATCTTATTATTAAAAAAAAAGAAAATGAACAAAATCGACCTTCTACTGCTGTGCGTTGCAGGGCATTTGTACTAAGAAAAGATAAAGAAAACGTAGAAACACCAACCAGACCGAGATAAGAAAACATTTGATTTGCTAACGAGATAGACGTAATGTTATGGGATTGAAAAAAAAAAAGACCTTGGGTTAAAATAACAAAACCAAAATTGCGAAATTCTTTTCGCGTATTTTCGAAGATGGGAAACGAACTGGAACGGTGTCGAAGGCTTGAAAACTTCAACAAAAAAAGAGAGAGAGAGAGAGGGGAGAGACGGGATGTCATCAAGAATTTATCCAGGCCAGCTGGGTCAACCGGCCGAGACGGTTACAGGCTTCTAAACAGCTCGATATTTCGACAGTTGTAGTACTCGTTTATGTCATTTATTTTTTTGCTTCCTTAGCAAAGTGAAGAAAATAGAAATGCATTTTCTCCTTTGCACACAAACGCCAACCCACAAAACGAAATTTTGTGGTTATTAGCAACACGAAAAACAACCTATCAATTTCTGCAGTTATGTTTTCTTTCTTGAAAAATAAAACGTTGTTTTGCATTCGAGGTTTTCCCCCCCTTCCATGTGACTCATTTTGCTGATAGGACCCCCACCCCTCCTTTATTTTTAAAATCAGTTAGTGATACGCTTATCTGCATATAAGCAGACACAATCAAGCTAATGACCAAACCCTCATTTCGCAAACTAATCTCTTCTCTTGATTTGTTTTATTCATAGATCCACGACTGAGCTTCCCAAATTGTGTCTTCATTCTCTGTGCTGGCCAGTTGATCTGGTCGCCTTCGTTAACGCCTCGTTTAATTCGCAATTATAGCGAGTCGACCGCCATTGCATTATCGACACTGAAGGGGACACAGCACCGTGTCATGCGGCTTCGATAATGCCGAACGTCCGTTGTTGTTCCGCCGACTGCGCGGATGTGGTTGTACGAATCCCGCCCAACCGGGTCGCGGTTTGAATGCCTGGTTACTGCAATAATCTAACGCCCGCCCGTTCGTAGCTGCTGCTGTTGCTACTGCCTGTTTTTTTGTGTGTGTGTGTTTGTGTTTGTGTTTTTTTCGGGGACTCCAGTCCCATCAGTTCATCAGCGTCGTCCGTTCAGCCGAGAACTAGAGCAAACACTGTGTGCCACTGACGGCTGTTTTTGTGTGTGCATTGACGGGGGGGACGGGCCCACGGCTGGACGGTGTCTGTGAACCATTTCGATGGAAAAATTGAGTGCCAAGATGAAGAAAACATCTTTGATGCCTCGTTGGTGGAAGAAGCGCTTTACAGCCGTCATTACGGAATCGGATCCATCGTTTAAAGTCGTCTACTTGGGCAACGTTCTTACCGGATGGGCTAAAGGTACGTCACAATCTTTGGTTTACTTTTTGTACACACCTTATTATTCCACTCTGTTTTGTTTCGAGTTTCCAACCTCCCACCCCCCCCTTTTCTTTTTACAGGTTTGTTTGTGTCTTAAATATATGACAGTAAGGAGATCTCATGTAATGTGGCTAACGGTCAGACTGAGCCGTACTTGACAGTAGTTGCGAGTTATTTCTCTTTTTTTTTTAACGAGCTGCTGGAAGGAGAGTGCAGCACAGTTTGAATTATCGGCTCTAGTTTATATCCAGCCGTGTATTGTTAGCTCGCTGTGCGCACATAACGCGCAGCCTGTCGATATGAATAAAGATTGTGGGCAACGATTCAATTTTGTTGTTGTCTGCATAGAAAACAGCTGCTTCTGCCAACAAGAGAGACGCGATTCAGACTATTTCAAACGTATTTTGTTTGTGTTTTGTTTCTCAAAGTCTAAAGGGAAGAAAAAATGTTGGATCTTATTCAGTGGATCGATTGGCTAATATCGACTCACTGTGCGGTCACGTGAAACACGCACACCTGAGCCGGAGAAATTTCTTTTGCTCCCCCCCCCCCCAAATTCAAAAGGTGTACATGTTGATGCATAAGCAATGGACCCCGCCAATGGGGCGGGTGCGAAATGTTAAATTCTCTGACCGTATTTTGATAACGTTCTTTTTTTTTTTTCGAATATTTTTTGTTTGTTTTTTTATTGAACATTTTTTTTTTTCAATTATTGAATGTGACCGGATAGGAAATGATGTCTTGTTCATCCGTCGTTCCCCACCCATCATCATAAGGTTTTTCTTTTTTGAAGTGTGATCCCACCCGTCCATATAGGCGTTAACTAACCAATCCAGTTGTTTGTCTTTTAGATGATTGAGGTACTTTGAGTTGGTAGGGGGTTTTTATTGGAAATGTGCCATGATGGGTTTAAACAACTGTTGTGCGACCGACTTTTTTTTTTTTGCATTTCCCCTTCCCTTCCAAAAATAAAGAAAAAGCAAACCACCGACGACATCGTAACGGCATTTTTTTTTTGTCGTCCTTTCGTGTCTGAAAAAGAGCAAACCCCAAATTATTTGTTGTTGTTACGGTTGTTATTTAGAACCTTTTTTTTTGTTTTGTTTTGTTTTCCAGACTTATTAACCCACTAAGATTATTATTCTTTTTATTCCACTGTTTTTGATCGATGAATTAATTTAAAAACATGTTGTTTGTTTTGTTTTTTTCGGTTCTTCGTGATTCTCTCGCTACTAGGTGAAGGATGCCTGGACAAACCGTTGGCAACATTATGGAAGAATTATTGCCAAAGTAGCCGGCCCGATGTGTCCATGAGACTCTCGGTTTGTAGCTCCGGTCTTCAGGTAATCGTGTGCCAAGTCCCCGCTTCTTTTTTTTTTTTTCATTCTCTTACACCTGAACGTTAACTGTGTGATCGAGCTGTGTATTCCGTTCCCCCTTTTTTTTTCTTCTTGAAAAAAAAAAAAAAGTTTATTGCTCGACCCAATGCCAAGTAAGACTTTCACTTTGAACGCATACACAGAAACTCTCTGGTTGGCTCATTCTAGAGCTCAGTCACCTTGTGACGGGACGCTGATTGGGGTCAGCTTTAAAAAAAAGAATCAAATGGCCCTTTTCTTACGTTATTTTCTTTTGTTGTTGTTGTTGTTGTTTTTAGGCAACAACGTCTGAACACGGGCTGACGGAATATTGGTCGCACCGCGTGACGTGGTGCTCGGCCCCGCCGTCCTACCCGCGCATTTTCGCCTGGGTCTATCGGCACGAAGGCCGTCGTCTTAAAGTAAAATCAAAAATATAATTTTCCAAATGAAATTGAATTTAAGTCTTTCTCAGCCTCGACGTGCTCGACTAACGTTTGATGTCATTTTTATTTGGTTTTTTCTTTTTCTTGTTGTTGCTGCGTGTTACGGTTTCACAGCAAGAGTTGCGATGTCACGCTGTGCTGTGCACGACGGGTCGACAAGCTCGACAGCTGACGGCCCGGCTGGAACAACGACTCCGCGAGGCTCTGCACGATTTCCGTCGGGAGAAATTGTGCCGACAATCAGCCCGTCTCTCTGTGGCTGCCTGTCTCTACGAGGACTATGCTAGCGCCATACCCAAACGAAAACTGCTACTAGCGCCCGGAATCAACAACTACAAGTACTTGACCTTAATTTCCAGCGTTGTTGTTCAATTGCTTTTTTTTTTTTTGTTTTTTTTTTGAGGGGGTTTTCATTGTTTATTTATTTGTATTCCTCCCCCGCAACAAATTTGAAGGCCTCCGGTGGAACGGTGTAAATCAGCACCGAAATTAGGTTCCATCGAAGAATCGCCGGAACTGGAAGAAGTCGAAGAAAAGGATTGGCTTCGTGTGCTGGCTCTGCGCGGGGCCGCGCAGACGCTCCAGCGCAACAACACAGTCATCAAACCCGTTTCACCTGTCCGCAGTTCGCTCGAAACAGTCAGAGAGGAAGATCGGTGCATATCCACTCCGGCGCTACCTTGCAAAATAATTGCAGAATGCGATCCGTCTTCCGATGCCGTCTCGCCCGACGGCCTCTTGGTACTAGGCATTTTTAAAGAATTGAATTGAAAAAACAAACAAGTTTGAAATTGTATTTTTAATGTGTTCAATCGACACAAGGATTTGGCCGAAGTGAAGGTGACCCTGATGCCCGATGGAGGCACGTCGTGTGTCGACGGAAGTCCGGCTGCTGTCCAGTCTGAATGCCCCACTGTGAAGCCGATGCGTCTCCCACTTTTGAGGCGAATGAGCGCCGAGGCTCGCAAAAAGTTCGGCTCTGCGGATTGCGTTATCGATAACAGCGGAAGGCCGTCATCACCTCCGCCCATCTTACCACGACGAGCCCGTCGTTCGCTACCCTGCAGGGCCGCCAGTGTCAACGATTACGCGGCTGAGCTCCAGTTGCAACAGAATCGCGCTCTCATCCGCCGGCAAAGTCAACCAGAATACGTCGGCGTTGCCAGGTAAGTGTCTTGCCTTTTTCTTTTTTCTTTTTTTTTTAAACTTCTAACCAAACAACGAAAAGAAACGAAATCAAAGACATTGTTGGTATGTGTAGACGACCTACTTCCGAGTACATTGAATCGCGGGACGAATACTTGTACGACGAGGAGGAAATCGACTTTCGATTGCGTCTCGATTCGGCGGTCGAGGAGCTGTTGGAGAGCGACTCCTTTAGCGGTTCGTCGCCTTGTTCGTCGGCCGACCACAGCCCCAATTTGGCTGACAAGGGCCGTCTTAACCTGGTGCCCAGTCCTTGCGACCAAGTGCAGGCCTTTCATATGCTGGCCAGCGAAGATCACGACAATGTCTCGGACGAGAGCGGCTATTCAGACGATAAGGATGTCATTTCTTCTTCGTCTTCCGTCTCGGATGCGGGCACTGTTAAGACGGCCAAAGGGGCGTACACGATGGCCGAGGAATTCACGCTCAATCTTTAAAAAAAATTAAGCCCCGAATTTTGTAACCGTTTTTTTTTTTTTTTCTCCCCTTAGCCGTCCAGGACTCGAGTGATTCAGACTTCCAAATTTGCGGCTTTTTATTTGCGGCCGTTGCAACATCTTTCGTTAACTTTTCTTATTTGGAGGAGGGGGGGTCCTTTTTCGCATGGTAACTCGTCATTTATAGCCAACACACACCAGTCCCGATACGCAACTCACCTGTTTATCAAATTTCATTTCTTTTTGCGTCACGTAGTTCAGCTCGTTTCCACAAGGGCTAATGACGACTTCCCTTTTTGTTTTTCTTCGCAAAAAGGACAACAATTAATCATTAAAAGAAAAAATAATAATAACAAAAATAATAAAAAAAAATATGTAAAATTTTTTGCTATAGGACAATCGGTCACATGTGATTATTTTGATAGAACAAGTTGGAGAGCAAAAATATGAATAAAAAAAATAAATCTTTTCATCCTGTTGTGTGGATTTAGCAGTTGTCGATTCTCGAGTGCCCGCCCACATTATTTCGTTGTTGTACATTCCACTTGTCTATAGGTGTCCCTTCCTCTTTTTATTTTGCAACCACTAGTGCTGTACGATAATTAATACTCGTTGTCCAGGCAATCCCCGTTTTCCACACCGCAGGTTTCTCTCTTCTTTTAATTTTTATTATTATTTTATTTCACCCCCCTTTTTTTTTTTTTTTTTTATTGATTGGTAAAATGATCTGCAGTGCCCCGTCTTTCTCTCGTTTCCCGACAAGCCTTAATTTGTTATTTCGGCAAACGTTTACATGTCTGTTTTTTTTTAAATCTTCTGTGTGTGTCCGATACATATTATAATTTAACGTTCCCAACAAACAAACAAACAAAAAAAAGAGTGACGCATTTTTTTTCTTTTTTTTCATTCATTGGGAAGAATACATGGTGCGTGTAAGGCACATTTCAAAATTGATTGTTCATGTTTTGTTTCGCTTAACGTTAAGGAATCTTGTTTCCTTGAAGGGGAAGCATAGATCAAAGCCGCTTTCTTATTTCTATAGTATGAGATCAAATAAAAACAGCTCCATTTGTGCGTCTTATTCTCGATTTCACGTCCCTTTTTTGCAGTGAAAGTTCGAGATTGTTTTTTTGGCTAGTGGCTACCCTATTGTTCTTGGATCGTCGCTCTCGCCTAAAACAGAAAACGCAAACCTTGTTTTTGTTTTGGGTTTTTTTGTTGTTTTTTTTCGTGTTCGTCCAGGGCAATGGTCGCGAGGAAATGTGTCGACTGACGTAATCAACCGGTACGACGTACGGCAACGAGCTATTATTCGATCGTTTGCGCGTCGACATATTAATTTGATTGTTTTTGATCTCTTTTCGGCGTAACGAATGGCTCTCATTAACGATGCTTTTGTCACTCGTTAGCGCGCAAGTCTTAAAAATTATCGAAAGTCACTGGCGAAAGTAAAGACCTCGTAATCAGCTCATATGGGCATAATTTATTTCATTTTTTTTTTAATATAACAAAGAAATTCTTTTATAAAAACAATCAAATGAAGTTGATATACGACGTGTCCCCGGAAAGACCAATGATAAAAAACAAACGGGGAATTGAATTTTATTTTGATTTGTTTTTCTCTGTTTTTATGTGTAAAAATGATGTCTAGTTGCAAAATAGAAGGTCGGGAAACGCCCTTAAATTTCGTTATGTGCGAGGCACGGTGTCTACAGGTCAGCTGTTTTCAGAACTCGTATTGCGTTAGTTCAGTTGCCTTTCTAAATTCTTCGTTCCATTTACCATGTAGTTTTTTTGCTACCTGTCAAGCTACCGTCTGTAGTTAATAACCTTGCTGGCCATGTAAAGCGATACGTGTAATACTGGTGGGTGGCTATAAACGAGAATTCAACCCCTTCAATTCCCCTCTAAAAAAGGTAAACTTGCCTAATGTTAATGGCGTGTGCAGCTTCTTATGCGGTCGCCAACCGTTCCACTAGTGGCTCGCTATCTAAAGATAGATAATAATAATAACACGAGCAAAATGAAAAACCGACGTCTTTTCCACTTTCACGTCGCACAGCTGTACGTTCACAAAATGAAACAGCATGGACATTGTTATTAAATCCAGTCCATAAAGCCAGAAGCATCGACAGGTAAAATCGTTTTTGACTTGCTCCAATTCAACAACATTTATTTATTTATTTATTTTTTTATTTCACGTGTTACTTTTAGATTTGACTACGATTTCTAGCCGATAGAGAAATCGACCTGAGAAGGAAAGGTGTCGACCGAATTACAATCTGCTACTTGGCATCTTGTTGGCGCTCTTAACAAACGACTTGTATTTCTCGCTCCAGTACGAAAATATTGGCGCAGTCATTCTACAACGCACCGACTCATTTTTCCAAGGCTGGATCGAACCTCGACGAGGAAAAAATATTAAAATAAAAAAGTTTGTCACGAGCATGTGGTTATCATCAGGTAAAAAAAAAAATTGGAATGCGATGTATTTTAAAATTTAACTTTAGAAATTCCAGAACAAACGTTTGAGTCTTTTTTTTTTGTTCTTTCGTTCCAGTTGCACGGAAAACGAAGTGCGGAAATCATTCAGTGTCTAAACTGTTTTCTTTAAAATATACTTCCCGCCAAAGGGAAGAAGAAAACGATGTTTTGCGGTGTTGAACGGACCCCGTTATGTCATCTTATTCATTGCCATTTTAACAAATGCTAAACGGCTCTAAAACGCGTTAAAGTACTGCAAGAATGCTATTGTCTTAGCTACTGTTATATTCCCTGATTTATTTTTGTCAACGCTTTTTTTTTTATTTTATTTTTCTTATTAGGCAGTTTGTTAAAACAGAAGCAGGTGATGGACGTAACCTCGTTCTGTAATTAGCTAATTATCAGACAAGGAAGGGCCGAGACAACAATCTGCAGCCGAGATTATCGAGAACGCTCGTCATGCAAAAACAGGTGACATTTTTTTTTTTTTGTCTTTGAAGCTCGTGATTTTTTTTTTTTATTCAGATTGTATGGCAGTTGATGTGGTAATCAACTTGTCACCTTGATCTTTTTTTTCTCTTTCAAATGGAAAGAAGGAAGGGAAAACAGTTTTAATTAGTTCCCATAATATTGAACCCATTTTGCGTGCCATAGTATTCCATGACAGAAGACAGTTAGCCGACTGCGTTTATTGTTTCGTTGTTGGGGAGTATTCATACCATATTAGGGCAACCGCAAAATGAGGAAATCGTGTACAGTAGATAAACGGATGATAACTGAAATGCAATTCTTTCGCTATGTATATGCTGAACATCAATAGGAGGAGGTTCATTGAGGGTGCATTTACCGTACTAATAATGTCAATTCTTTCATCCGTGTTGTACTAAAAAATAGAATTGCAATTGAAATAATTGATTTTTTACACACACACACAAAAAAAGGTTAACATAACGGGCTGTTATGATTTTATCCATTTCGTGATCAGACATTGCCTTGTGTACACGTCCGCCCCGGAAACGTCGAATTCCCGAGTTCGATTGATCGTGAATTAATCACGACAGAATAAAAAATAAATAAATAAATAAATAAATAAAAAAAAACGACATTGCCATTTTGTGAGCCTTGATCCAAATTGTCTAACGAAGTTCTAGATGACAAAGTGCCCTTGTTCTCAGAAGGTTCTCGCAATCATAAATTGACGGGGGCAAACGTGCCCTGGCATATAAAAGATGAGTGCATATTCGGATCACGGTTGTGAATAATATTGTTGTTGTTCAAAATTTCGTGTGATGCCGCTCACGCGCGGGTGTCAAAAGAGTGGGTTTCTCCTACCTGATTGCTGTCTAACCAAATGGGTTGTGTCTACGCGCTTAGCAAGCACTAATAAATATGTGTACGCTCAACTCGTGAAAACCACGAGGAATGAAAGTCATTTTCCTACCAACGATTACATGACTCACGGAAAAATTCCTGTCGAAATGTACTAATCAATTTATAGCTCACGAAAAAAATAAATAAAATGTAGGACGTTTCATCTGGTGAAGCTTTGCTTTGGAGAATTTATATGCATTATTTTTTTTTTTCATTAACAGTTAATTTTGGTAAAGACGAATTTTATTTTGTGGGTCAGGTGATGGTAGACCAGAATGATATGCACGGGTGGTTTCCCTTCTCAGGCCAGCTGCAAGAGCCGCAGAAGTAGAGGCACGCAGCCTGGAACATGCTGTTTATCGTGAGCGATTGCTCGTCATGGGTAATTGCGGTGATATGCTCTGCAACGTAGCCTAGTTTTTTTTGGTTTTTTTTAAGATTAAACCGCAACAAATTATTACCCTTTTAACATTTTCAATGTCTTCAGTCAATAATAATGGATTGGTCTAGGTCATGCGAATTAAGCTCGGACTGTATAACTTCTGGCCCAAATGGAACAACATTTATGTCATCTTTAAAGTGAGTGCCTTAGAGATGGACGCATATAATAACGCACATTTTCCCTACATTTTTGGGCTATTCATCCCATGTAAATAAAACTGTCGAAAACAGCTTTGGATGATAAGGTGCGTGTAGCAAAAACTTTTAAAGGTGCATGACCCCGCTGTTTTAATTATGATAGTGTTCATTATAACAAGTTTAAGAAGTTTCTCTAGTTTGACTTCCTTAGTCTTTTCTATCGCACGATACGAAATTACACAAGGTCGACCGGTTGGATTGAACACCTGGAAAATGCAGGAACAAGTTTACATAAAATCCAATAATCATGACCTTCTTTGCTGTGCAGATTGAACACATACAACCTGCGAAAGTCCCTCCTCGATGGAGTTTCGTGCAAAAAATCTACGTTTATAACGCCAACGGCAGCGGTCAAATTATTCGTTTGGATTGCGTGGCAACGTCCTTCGTCGTGAACGACAAGTGAATGTGCAGAACTTTGAATGCATTGGAATGCCTTTCTACATTTCTAATTTATGCATTTGATGAAACTAGTCAAAAAGACCGGGATTTAACAATTCCTTAGTTATGATAGTTCACATGCACAACGCACACTGGGATAATATTTAAATATTCTGGGGTAACTCACGCGTCACTCACACAACCGATTCGTTAATCGAGATAACAATCTGTCTGTCAGCTGTCAATCATGAGAGTGTCTTCAATCAGAAGATGCCTAAGTGTGTTGAAATTGAAGGATAAGACTGTAGACAGTAAACTATTCACAAAGAAGTTTATCAAAGGAAGCAAACACAATCAGACGGAAATGCACATTTTAACGCCCTTGATTTTCTCCCGAATTTTTGGGTTTTTTTTAATGTATAGTTCATCCACTAATTATTTATTTAAACAATGTGAATAAATGGACTTAAGATAGGAGTATTGCTTAAGGTTTCACTAGAAAATGTTTTGACAATTCTAATATAAAAAAGAAACGCATATTTTCACTTTGGTTATAACTGTGTGAAACTGTGTGTGATGAAAAATTCGTGCATTGCTGATGCATATGAACTCGCCTTTGCTTCGGGCAAGGGCAAATGTATATAAGCACTAGTTCTTGTTCTGTTAAGAATGCGTCATTATGTAGAGTACCATGTAAATAATCCGTTGTTGAATTAGAACCAAAGATTATTCGTTATGCAACTCATAAAAAGCTTCTAGGGTAAATAGGCTCGAGGGTTCTTTATGTTTAAAAATCTTAGTACTGAATGGTTATCTGGCATTTTGGCACGAATTCTTTCCAATTCAGCCATATCAAAAAGTCTCGTGTATCGACACATGAGTAATGATTTCATTTAAATCATAAGATTGAGATTTTGTTCTTTCCGGTTGTTAACAGAAAAATCGATAGAAATCAGATATCCAATCGATATCGAATCCGTCAGCTGAGTTCTGTCAAGTCTAAAATCCCAAGTCTGAAATCCAACTTGGGGATGTTGTTTACTGACAAACTGCTTAGCAGCTTAGCTAGTATATAGAATCACAGTCAGTTTTCATTAACCACCCATCGTTCAATTGTTGCGGTCGTCTATAATACTCATCGAAACAATGACTGAGGCACTGAAACCAGTTTTTAGGTATTGCGACGTTTTTTACGTCGTCCACTTCAGTTTTCAAGTAATAAATTATTTCTTTTTAATGATCATTACAGTTACATTGATAGCAACAAGGACAAGTTTATTAAAAATTTGAATGAAGCTGTTGCCATCAAATCAGTTTCTGCATGGTAACTTTATAAACAATAATACATACTTATTGTTTAGAATACATGATTATAAATATTTACAAACCAAGGCCCGAGACTCGCCCAGAAATTTTCAAAATGGTAAAGTGGGTTGCAGCCAAGCTTGAGCATCTTGGAGCAACAACAGACCTGAAAGATGTTGGCAAGCAGGTATGATGACAAAGTTGATTAAGATTGCTATAATCTATTACACAATTTTTATTTGGCATCAACTTTAGAAATTGCATGATGGGAGCATTTTAGATCTGCCACCTGTTCTGTTTGGTAAACTTGGGAATGACCCTAGCAAGAAAACTGTAATGGTGTATGGCCATTTAGATGTTCAGCCAGCACTAAAGGTTCTTATATTGAACCAATTTCTTCATTAATTTTGTGTGCCAAAATGTTAATTTCCTGAATTGAAAATGTGTTTGGAAACAGGAAGATGGGTGGGACACAGATCCATTCGTGTTGACAGAAGTTAATGAAAAACTCTATGGCCGAGGATCTACTGATGACAAAGGACCAGTGCTTGGTTGGATTCATGCTATTGAAGCCTTCCAGCAAACTGGCCAAGACTTGCCAGTCAACATTAAAGTAAAGCTTATATAGAAAAACATTGCTGTCTATGTAACTGATTCCATTTGTTGCTATTAGTTTTGTTTTGAAGGCATGGAAGAGTCAGGAAGTGAAGGTCTGGAGGAGCTTTTACACAAAGAAAAAGACGCGTTTATGAGTGGAGTCGATTTCGTTTGCATTTCCGACAACTACTGGCTGGGAAAAAACAAACCGTGTCTGACCTATGGTCTCCGCGGTTTATGTTATTTTGAAATTGAAGTCGCCTGTGCAGAAAAAGACCTCCATAGTGGTGTTTTCGGTGGTTCAGTGTAAGTATTCTTCTGTCACGTAACGTTACACGGGACAAGATTAAAAAAATTATTCTAATATAGACATGAAGCCATGGCTGATTTGATTTACATGATGAACACATTAGTGAATAATAAAGGTGAAATTTTGGTACCTGGAATCATGGATGATGTAGTACCTGTCACTGATGAAGAATTAGCGACTTATACTACAATTGATTTCGATCTTGACAACTACAAAAAAGACATTGGCTGCAAACATTTGCTTCACAAAACTGATAAGGTGAGCTAAAACAAATCGAATATTGAATTTAATTCTTCTTTAACGTTATTTTTTCAGTCAAAAACCCTCATGCACCGATGGCGTTTCCCTGCGCTTTCTTTGCATGGAATTCAAGGAGCGTTCAGTGAACCAGGGGCAAAAACTGTTATACCAAGGAAAGTTTCCGGTAAATTTTCCATTCGTATTGTCCCTAATCAAACCCCTGAGAAGGTAAATCAGGTGGTAAACGATTACCTCAACGAAATGTGGAAGCTGCGCGAAAGTCCCAACGAAATGAAGGTGATCAATCATCATAGTGGAAAGCCATGGATGGCAGATCCCTTCCACCCTCATTATCTGGCTGGTCAGAAAGCACTTGAAGAAGTTTATGGATGCAAGCCTGACCTTACACGCGAAGGAGGATCTATTCCGATAACTTTAACGTTTCAGGTATTTAACTGTGATATTTGTGATTTACGAAACTTTTAACGCACCAGTACTTCTAGGAGGTGACGGGCAAAAGCGTAATGCTGCTACCTATGGGTGCCGCCGATGACGGTGCCCATTCACAGAATGAGAAAATCGATATTCGTAACTATATCGAAGGGACCAAGTCATTGGCTGCATATCTGTATCACGTTGCACACTGATAAAAAACTAATTTAAGATATCGAAACTAATCCCACCATCCTGTGTTACAACAATCTTCAACCAGTTTGTTGTAGCTGTTGATTGCTCTGTTCTTGTATTCTGATAATCTTTCAATGGAATTTAGCAACACCTTTTTTTTTAATACGGTGTGGGTGATAAGGTAGTGAATTCGATAAATAAAATTTATATACAATTGCTACTGTTGTCCACATAATTTAAAGAAAAGTTTGTATGGCTGGATTGGCTGCTCTTTTGGTATAAAAAATCCTAACGTTTATAAAAAAGATTATCCAACGGTGGCGCCATAGCGGCAAATCTTGCGATATATGAAAAAAACAACTTGGTCTCCGCGAGACGGTCTCGAAGGGTCGAGACCGTCACCACATCCCAGTGGGACTATCCCGGCCCTCTGATTGGCTCTCTCCCTCTCCTCCCCTATGCCCCTCCACCCCTTCTGCTTGTGGTGTGGGCCTGTGGGGCTGTGGCGTGTGTGGAGTAGTCGGGCTGCCGCCTTCATTTGTTTGTTTTTCATGTTTATTTATTTATGATTATTTATGTTTATATTTATTGTCTCTAACTTACTATTTTGTTAATAAACTATTTGTATCTTCATTATATCGTTTTAAATTTTATAGCACAGGAATAAATTAAATATTGGTGTGTTTTCATTATAACTATTGTGAATTGTCATCCACGGGCAATTGGGTTGGTGCGGGTCGGAGAAAAAGGTTAAAACCCGATTTTGGGAGAATCGGGAAAACTATATGTCCAAAGTTTTAATACTTATAGGAATGGATAAATCTTGATAAGGTCTATCCAATTCTGCAAAAATTTTGCTTAGGGTGTACTAATTAGGAAAGTAAACCGCTTCGCCATTTTACGGGTAGGTCGGTGCGGTTTAGCGGGTCAAAGGAACCCCCTCATAAAAATACGTCATATTTCAATAATTTATTGCGGGAAAACTATAGGAACAAATTAATAATTTTGCAGAAATGGATAGCTCTTAGTAAGCGCTATCCATTTCTGTAAAATAATTAACATAATTTTCATAAACAAACAAATTTTGGACAAGACGTTGTTTGTAGTTTTTGCGCTCTAGATATATATACTAGATCCAATAGACTTAAGTAACAATTGAAATTTTTTAAAACTTTTTGTGTATGAATATTTTTTCGTTATTGTTCGTTTTTTTTTTATTTATTAATTTATGCTATTACACTACTTATACCTTTATTAAATCGCTTTTCAATTTATAAAACAGGAATGAATTAAACATCGGTGTGTTTCCATCAGAATTATTGTGAATGAACTCTCATGGGCAACTGGGTTGGTGCGGGCTGGAGAAAAACGGTTTCAACACCCGATTTTGGGACAATCGGGAAAACTATAAGTCCAAAAGTTTTAACAATTATAGGAATGGATATATCTTGATAAGATCTATCCATTTCTGTAAAAATATTGCTCAAAATTTCCTTATTGGAGAAGTAAACCGCTTCGGCATTTTTCAGGTAGGTCGGTGCAGTTTAGCGGGTCTAAGTTAACCCTTATCTCCCAGCAATACGGGAAATTTAAATAATTTTTTTCGGGGAAACTATAGGACCAAAATTAATAAATTTTATATAAATGGATAGCTCTTGATAAGGGCTATCTATTTCTCTATAATTTATGAAAAATATTCATGCACTAAAAAGTTTCAAAACAATGAAAATTATTACTTAAGTCTATAGGATCGAGTATATCTCTAGAGCGCAAAAACTACAAAAAGTTCTTGCCCAAAATTTTTTGTTTATGAAAATTGTCTTAACTATTTTACAGAAATGGATAGCTCTTGATAAGAGCTATCCATTTCTGTAAAATTTATTAATTTTGGTCTTATAGTTTTCCCGCAAAAATTATTTAAATATTAAGTATTATTCGGGGGTGGGGATTACAAGATACCCGCTAAACCGCACCGACCTACCGGAAAAATGGCAAATCGGGTTACTCTTCCAATAAGTAGTTTTTAAGCAATATTTTTGCAGAAATGGACAGATCTTATCCAGATATATCCATTCCTATAAGTTTTTAAGTTTTGGACTTTTAGTTTCCCCGATCATTACAAGATCGGGTTTTGGAACCCCAACCCAAGGCCCATGGGATGACAATTTACACTAATTTAAGAAAACACACTGGTAATTAATTCAATCTATTATATAAAATGAAAAAACAATTAATTTAAGTAAAAATATTGTATTTGTAAAACTTAATAAAGAACAAACAATAAATGTAAATAATAAAAATACATGAAAGAAACAAACAAATCAAAGCGGCAGCCCCACGGAAAACCACACTGTGTACATCAGGAAAATGTGGGAACGGAAAGCAGAAAGACATAGAAGGATGTAAGGGTGAAGAGAGCCAATCAGAGGGCCGGGATAGTCCCACTGGGATGTACGGGTGACGGTCTCGACCCTTCGAGACCGTCTCGCGGAGACCAAGTTGGAAAAAAAAGGGGAGGGCGAGGAGTCGAAACCAATTTCGGGCGAGTAAGACGTCGGTAAAGTAGTCGACTCCAATAATAATTTCCAATTGAATCGTCTGGATTTTTTGCAAACCGGCCGGAAAGACGAAAACTAGCAACCTAACCACCGAGAATTACTTTTTGAATTTGGTTTCTAACTCCTTGTTGATAAGACAGTGGTTTATTTCTTTTTCTAACTTGCCAAACCCTTCTTTGAAATGGCGTTTAACTTTGGAACCCCATCAACTGGACAAACCCCAGGCTTCAGTTTTGGAAGCCAGCCCCAGCAAACAACTCCAGGTAAACATGTCTTATCTTGGTATTAAACCAGCTATTTGATTGTATATTTGTTTCATGCTTATTATGTTAGACAAATAAATTTAAAAATATATTCCTCATTAGTTATAACAAATTTAAGACTTACCACCAGCTTAACAACTTATCATTCATGTTAATGTGTAGTCATATTTTACCTCACATTAAACTTTCTTATTTTCTTATTACAGCATTTGGGGCACCTGCTACAACCACTCCTGCCCTAGGATCAACATTTGGACAATCTGCTACGAGTGGCTTTAGTTTTGGACAAACAACCACAGCCCAGCCACCAGCTACGGGGGGTTTGTTTGGTGCCACAAAGCCAGGTCTCTCTTTCGGAACAGGATCCACCTTTGGGGCCCCAACAACATCTGCTGCCGCAACACCAGCTTTTGGACAACCTGCAACATCAACCTTTGGGTTTGGAACATCTGCAGGAACAACCCCAGCATTTGGATTGGGACAGCCTGCAGGTACTACAGCCGCTCCAGCCCCAGCATTTGGTACTGCTTCAACAGCAACCACCGGTTTTGGTTTTGGTCAGAGTGCTGCAGCTCCTGCATTTGGAGCTGCACAGCAGCCAGCTACCACCCCTTCATTCTCATTCAGCACACAGCCAACATCCACTTCAGTAGCATCACCATTTTCATTGGGCTCATCAACAGCTCCCGCGTCGTCTTTTGGGCAAGCGTCGGCTCAACCAGCCTTTGGACAGGCATCGTCAGCTCAGCCAGCCTTTGGACAGGCAGCAACTCAGCCAGCTTTTGGACAAGCAGCAACCCAGCCATCCTTTGGACAGGCAACAGCTCAGCCAGCCTTTGGACAAACATCAGCTCAGCCAGCTTTTGGTCAATCAACACCAGCCTCCCAAAGTGGTCTAAGTTTCGGCCAGACATCCACGCCAGCTTCGACAGGTCTTAGTTTTGGTCAACCAGCAGCAGTTCAGCCAGTTGGTGGTGGCCTTTCTTTCGGCCAAACAACTACACCAGCTTCGACTGGCCTCAGTTTCGGTCAACCAACTACAACTTCGTCAACTGGAGGTTTCGGCTTCGGTCAGCCCTCTACAACATCTACGGCTGGAGGTTTTGGATCTTCAGTTGGTGGTGGTCTTTCATTTGGTCAGCCAGCAACCACCGGGGCCACGGGAGGCTTTAGTTTCGGTCCGCCAGCCCCCACTGCTGTGGCAACACCGGCAACTGGAACCCTTAGCTTTGGTCAGCCTGCTGCAGTTGCAACTACGACGACTACCACACCTTTTAGTTTTAATCAGCCAGCACCAACCGCCGCAACGACTTCAGCACCTCCAGCCTACAGTTTTACTACTCCAGCATCCACAACAGGACTCAGTTTCGGGACGCCGGTCACTTCTGCCGCTACTCCGGCCGCTGGTGGATTCTCGTTAGGGACCGCCTCAGTTTTACCAACACTTGGTCAACAGAGTGGAACGACTCCTTCTTTTGGAGCAGCTACTGCAACAGCTTCCGCTTTACCTTCATTTGGTGCCCCAACAGCCACCAGTGCTGCTCAACCTACACTTTCTCTCGGCACAACAACGTCTACACCCTCATTTGGAACGCAACAAACGGCAACCAGCAGTGCCGTACAACCTGCTCCAACACTCAGTTTCGGATCAACCACAACCCCGACAACAGGTATATTGAGCTCGACATATTTATTTTTCATTAATAAATGTTTTCCAAAATTGTATCTAGGCTTTTCATTTGGAGCTCCAACAACGACCGCTGATGCAACAAAAGTAGCTCCAACAGTTGCCCCAGCTACTACTGTTACCCCTGTTACATCCACCACAGCCGTTTCTTCTGCGCCATCCTTCAGTTTTGGAACAATTCCGGCAACAACTGTCGCAGTGGCCCCAGCTACAACAACATCCATTGTCACCTCGTAATAGTTAATATCATTGCATTAATGAAATGATGTAATTTTTATAAGAACGATCTTAACACAGAACGTCAGCAACCCCATCAAGCACCGCTAGTACACCTGCCGTTGGCGCTGCCCTGACTTTCCGTCAATTAGAAGAGTCAATTAACAAGTGGTCAGTTGATCTGGATGAACAAGAGAAAACTTTTTTAAATCAAGCCAATTCAGTAGCCTCTTGGGATCGACTTTTAGTTTCAAACGGTGAAAAGGTAAGGTGAAATGAAGATTATTCCATGTCCCACATACTAAAAAACAATAACACAAAGTAAATTTTATAGATTGTCGCATTGAGTGACTCTGTGAACAGAGTCAAGAAAGATCAAGTGCGTTTAGAGTCAGAATTGGATTTCGTCCGTGCCCAACAACGTGAACTTGAAGAGATGCTCATTCCGTTGGAAGAGAGCCTTCAGCAAGAAGTGAACAACATGCCACACGATACGGAGCGCGATCACACGTACGTAATTGATTTTTCTACTAGTCCACCATTTTTAATAAATGTGTTGATCCTTGTAATATACAGATATCAGCTAGCGGAGAATATCGATTCACAAATGAGGCGATTGGCCGACGACCTAAAAGAGATTATCGAAAGAATGAATGCGGCTAGCAGGCAGCACGAAGCGACAGCTGATCCGGTATTTGTTTCTTTTGAAAAAGCCATCCTTGCGTACTGTTACACTCATTTTGTTTGCTATCAGATTGCCAAAATAGCGCGAATTCTGAACGCTCATACAGACTCCCTTCAATGGGCAGAATCCAGTTGTACAGCTCTGCAACGCAAACTTGACGATGTAGGACGTGGACTTGAACAGCAGCGCAGAGACCAAGATCGTTCTTTCCGTTTTGCCTAACTTTGCGAACAAGTAGCGTTTCTTTTCCTTTTGGGCTCTTAAAACTATCGATTTCTGATGGAAGTTCGTAAGAACTAAAATATACATTGCTAAGTATATTCTGCTTATTGCAGTTGTTCAGCTTATACGCTTCAGCATTTGTAAGTCTACATAATAGAAAGATTACCTTTTCTTCTTAGGATGCACACTCATTTGCAATTAACAGATCAGTTTTTCTCATTGTAAAACAAACATTGTCAGTTAAGTTATGGAACTACTAACTGTGATGCACAGAATGTCATACTAGCCTTCAGTATACCGAAGGCTGTAGTCAGTAGTTCAGTAGACTAGAGGTAATTATTGACGTCAACTTGCTTTTGATATGGACGCCTTATTATGTCATTTCACCAATATGTTGTGATTCTGAAAGGATTTTGCACGAAAAATCTTTAGATAAGAACGCTGAAAACTTCCGTTTCGTAATAAATCAGTATTTACTACGGAAGCTTTCGAGCCAAATGTCAGCTTCTTCGAAGCTGCATCAACAAGATATGCGGACTCACAGCAGAAATGTTTATTTTCTTTTCTATTTGCTTTTTTATATAATAAAATTCCTTTCATTTTAACATTCCATTAACGTAAACCCAACAATTCGGTAGCAGACAAGCTATTATGTCTGAAACCCCGAACTTTCGGAGTTCCACAGCACTCTCGCAAGATGCTAGTGGAGTGGACCCCATGTTTTTATAAGTCCTGTTACATTTTAGCTGCAGATTTTCATTTATTATTAAGTATTTCACAAGTTAAATGTAGACATTCTTTATTTATAACAATTAAGGTGTTTTTATTGTTAGATTTCTGGGTTTTTTAAATGTGCAATCTTAGCGTACGTAGGTCGTAAACCAACCTGTACTTTCAGAACTGTAAACAATCCTGAACGTTAACAATTATTTATATCGGTCTATTTTGCAACTAGGCAAATCTTGTTAACAATTTAAAGAAGAGTGTAGCTCATTTTTTGGATTTCCAAAATTTAAATTTCCGGTTATACTTCCGGTTTTAAAATGGCAAATTACTCTCTATTTGTTGATCTGCCAGAAAAAAGATTCACATTTTCATGATCCTCATCAAATTTGAGGTCGACTACATGGATCAGCTCAAAATACCCGAAAATCGTAAAAAATCGCAAATTTTCCTGAACTAGTTCATGAAAAATCACGATTTCGTTCAAATCCGGCTTTTGGCTAAAAACACGCCATTCCCACCCGAAATTTGATAAGGATCACGAAAATCTGATTCATTTTGTTATGAGACTAGGGGCCCTCACTCCCTTCAGGAAGTTCCCGATAGGGTACGGCCTGGTCGCCAATTTCCCATAATATCTCGGAAACCGTTTGCTCTTCCGGCAAAACAGACTCCGTATACATGTCCTATGAGGCGTGCGCTGATCATCAACGCCTTCATCCCGCCTTCCCACTTTTGTCAAAATCTACCAAAAACGACATCTCTTGAAATTCTCCAAAAATCACACGGAATAATCGAAATTGAACGCTGATTTCGATTTAGTTATTGGTTTTCTCGTTAAACCAGCCGTTTCAAAAATTAACGAAACAGTGCTGTTAGCGCAACAACTTAATTTAGGGTTTTTAAGGATTTAATCAAAAACTATAAGACCAATAGGAAAATAAACCTGATTTTCGTGATTTTCATTCAATTTTGATTCGAATTCATGTATTTTAAGCAAAATTTGAAATTTGGCCAAAAATGAAAAAGTGGGAAGGGTATAGCCTTCCCACTTTTGTCAAAATCTACCAAAAACGACATCACTTGAAATTCTCGAAAAATCACACGGAATAATCGAAATTGAACGCTGATTTCGATTTAGTTTTTGGTTTTCTCGTTAAACCAGCCGTTTCAAAAATTAACGAAACAGTGCTGTTAGCGCAACAACTTAATTTAGGGTTTTTAAGGATTAAATCAAAAACTATAAGACCAATAGGAAAATAAACCTGATTTTCGTGATTTTCATTCAATTTTGATTCGAATTCACGTATTTTAAGCAAAATTTGAAATTTGGCCAAAAATGAAAAAGTGGGAAGGGTATAGCCTTCCCACTTTTGTCAAAATCTACCAAAAACGACATCACTTGAAATT
Organism: Daphnia magna; assembly: GCF_020631705.1. NCBI lineage: Eukaryota > Metazoa > Arthropoda > Branchiopoda > Diplostraca > Daphniidae > Daphnia > Daphnia magna. Next base: position 5,209,622 of record NC_059182.1, read on the forward strand.
CTCCAAAAATCACACGGAATAATCGAAATTGAACGCTGATTTCGATTTAGTTATTGGTTTTCTCGTTAAACCAGCCGTTTCAAAAATTAACGAAACAGTGCTGTTAGCGCAACAACTTAATTTAGGGTTTTTAAGGATTTAATCAAAAACTATAAGACCAATAGGAAAATAAACCTGATTTTCGTGATTTTCATTCAATTTTGATTCGAATTCATGTATTTTAAGCAAAATTTGAAATTTGGCCAAAAATGAAAAAGTGGGAAGGGTATAGCCTTCCCACTTTTGTCAAAATCTACCAAAAACGACATCTCTTGAAATTCTCCAAAAATCACACGGAATAATCGAAATTGAACGCTGATTTCGATTTAGTTTTTGGTTTTCTCGTTAAACCAGCCGTTTCAAAAATTAACGAAACAGTGCTGTTAGCGCAACAACTTAATTTAGGGTTTTTAAGGATTAAATCAAAACTATAAGACCAATAGGAAAATAAACCTGATTTTCGTGATTTTCATTCAATTTTGATTCGAATTCATGTATTTTAAGCAAAATTTGAAATTTGGCCAAAAATGAAAAAGTGGGAAGGGTATAGCCTTCCCACTTTTGTCAAAATCTACCAAAAACGACATCTCTTGAAATTCTCCAAAAATCACACGGAATAATCGAAATTGAACGCTGATTTCGATTTAGTTATTGGTTTTCTCGTTAAACCAGCCGTTTCAAAAATTAACGAAACAGTGCTGTTAGCGCAACAACTTAATTTAGGGTTTTTAAGGATTAAATCAAAAACTATAAGACCAATAGGAAAATAAACCTGATTTTCGTGATTTTCATTCAATTTTGATTCGAATTCATGTATTTTAAGCAAAATTTGAAATTTGGCCAAAAATGAAAAAGTGGGAAGGGTATAGCCTTCCCACTTTTGTCAAAATCTACCAAAAACGACATCTCTTGAAATTCTCCAAAAATCACACGGAATAATCGAAATTGAACGCTGATTTCGATTTAGTTATTGGTTTTCTCGTTAAACCAGCCGTTTCAAAAATTAACGAAACAGTGCTGTTAGCGCAACAACTTAATTTAGGGTTTTTAAGGATTAAATCAAAAACTATAAAACCAATAGGAAAATAAACCTGATTTTCGTGATTTTCATTCAATTTTGATTCGAATTCATGTATTTTAAGCAAAATTTGAAATTTGGCCAAAAATGAAAAAGTGGGAAGGGTATATAGCCTTCCCACTTTTGTCAAAATCTACCAAAAACGACATCACTTGAAATTCTCCAAAAATCACACGGAATAATCGAAATTGAACGCTGATTTCGATTTAGTTTTTGGTTTTCTCGTTAAACCAGCCGTTTCAAAAATTAACGAAACAGTGCTGTTAGCGCAACAACTTAATTTAGGGTTTTTAAGGATTAAATCAAAACTATAAGACCAATAGGAAAATAAGCCTGATTTTGGTGATTTTCATTCAATTTTGATTCGAATTCATGTATTTTAAGCAAAATTTGAAATTTGGCCAAAAATGAAAAAGTGGGAAGGGTATAGCCTTCCCACTTTTGTCAAAATCTACCAAAAACGACATCTCTTGAAATTCTCCAAAAATCACACGGAATAATCGAAATTGAACGCTGATTTCGATTTAGTTATTGGTTTTCTCGTTAAACCAGCCGTTTCAAAAATTAACGAAACAGTGCTGTTAGCGCAACAACTTAATTTAGGGTTTTTAAGGATTAAATCAAAAACTATAAGACCAATAGGAAAATAAACCTGATTTTCGTGATTTTCATTCAATTTTGATTCGAATTCATGTATTTTAAGCAAAATTTGAAATTTGGCCAAAAATGAAAAAGTGGGAAGGGTATAGCCTTCCCACTTTTGTCAAAATCTACCAAAAACGACATCTCTTGAAATTCTCCAAAAATCACACGGAATAATCGAAATTGAACGCTGATTTCGATTTAGTTATTGGTTTTCTCGTTAAACCAGCCGTTTCAAAAATTAACGAAACAGTGCTGTTAGCGCAACAACTTAATTTAGGGTTTTTAAGGATTAAATCAAAAACTATAAGACCAATAGGAAAATAAACCTGATTTTCGTGATTTTCATTCAATTTTGATTCGAATTCATGTATTTTAAGCAAAATTTGAAATTTGGCCAAAAATGAAAAAGTGGGAAGGGTATAGCCTTCCCACTTTTGTCAAAATCTACCAAAAACGACATCACTTGAAATTCTCCAAAAATCACACGGAATAATCGAAATTGAACGCTGATTTCGATTTAGTTATTGGTTTTCTCGTTAAACCAGCCGTTTCAAAAATTAACGAAACAGTGCTGTTAGCGCAACAACTTAATTTAGGGTTTTTAAGGATTAAATCAAAACTATAAGACCAATAGGAAAATAAACCTGATTTTCGTGATTTTCATTCAATTTTGATTCGAATTCATGTATTTTAAGCAAAATTTGAAATTTGGCCAAAAATGAAAAAGTGGGAAGGGTATAGCCTTCCCACTTTTGTCAAAATCTACCAAAAACGACATCACTTGAAATTCTCCAAAAATCACACGGAATAATCGAAATTGAACGCTGATTTCGATTTAGTTATTGGTTTTCTCGTTAAACCAGCCGTTTCAAAAATTAACGAAACAGTGCTGTTAGCGCAACAACTTAATTTAGGGTTTTTAAGGATTAAATCAAAAACTATAAGACCAATAGGAAAATAAACCTGATTTTCGTGATTTTCATTCAATTTTGATTCGAATTCATGTATTTTAAGCAAAATTTGAAATTTGGCCAAAAATGAAAAAGTGGGAAGGGTATAGCCTTCCCACTTTTGTCAAAATCTACCAAAAACGACATCACTTGAAATTCTCCAAAAATCACACGGAATAATCGAAATTGAACGCTGATTTCGATTTAGTTATTGGTTTTCTCGTTAAACCAGCCGTTTCAAAAATTAACGAAACAGTGCTGTTAGCGCAACAACTTAATTTAGGGTTTTTAAGGATTAAATCAAAACTATAAGACCAATAGGAAAATAAACCTGATTTTCGTGATTTTCATTCAATTTTGATTCGAATTCATGTATTTTAAGCAAAATTTGAAATTTGGCCAAAAATGAAAAAGTGGGAAGGGTATAGCCTTCCCACTTTTGTCAAAATCTACCAAAAACGACATCTCTTGAAATTCTCCAAAAATCACACGGAATAATCGAAATTGAACGCTGATTTCGATTTAGTTATTGGTTTTCTCGTTAAACCAGCCGTTTCAAAAATTAACGAAACAGTGCTGTTAGCGCAACAACTTAATTTAGGGTTTTTAAGGATTAAATCAAAAACTATAAGACCAATAGGAAAATAAACCTGATTTTCGTGATTTTCATTCAATTTTGATTCGAATTCATGTATTTTAAGCAAAATTTGAAATTTGGCCAAAAATGAAAAAGTGGGAAGGGTATAGCCTTCCCACTTTTGTCAAAATCTACCAAAAACGACATCACTTGAAATTCTCCAAAAATCACACGGAATAATCGAAATTGAACGCTGATTTCGATTTAGTTATTGGTTTTCTCGTTAAACCAGCCGTTTCAAAAATTAACGAAACAGTGCTGTTAGCGCAACAACTTAATTTAGGGTTTTTAAGGATTAAATCAAAACTATAAGACCAATAGGAAAATAAACCTGATTTTCGTGATTTTCATTCAATTTTGATTCGAATTCATGTATTTTAAGCAAAATTTGAAATTTGGCCAAAAATGAAAAAGTGGGAAGGGTATAGCCTTCCCACTTTTGTCAAAATCTACCAAAAACGACATCTCTTGAAATTCTCCAAAAATCACACGGAATAATCGAAATTGAACGCTGATTTCGATTTAGTTATTGGTTTTCTCGTTAAACCAGCCGTTTCAAAAATTAACGAAACAGTGCTGTTAGCGCAACAACTTAATTTAGGGTTTTTAAGGATTAAATCAAAAACTATAAGACCAATAGGAAAATAAACCTGATTTTCGTGATTTTCATTCAATTTTGATTCGAATTCATGTATTTTAAGCAAAATTTGAAATTTGGCCAAAAATGAAAAAGTGGGAAGGGTATAGCCTTCCCACTTTTGTCAAAATCTACCAAAAACGACATCTCTTGAAATTCTCCAAAAATCACACGGAATAATCGAAATTGAACGCTGATTTCGATTTAGTTATTGGTTTTCTCGTTAAACCAGCCGTTTCAAAAATTAACGAAACAGTGCTGTTAGCGCAACAACTTAATTTAGGGTTTTTAAGGATTAAATCAAAAACTATAAGACCAATAGGAAAATAAACCTGATTTTCGTGATTTTCATTCAATTTTGATTCGAATTCATGTATTTTAAGCAAAATTTGAAATTTGGCCAAAAATGAAAAAGTGGGAAGGGTATAGCCTTCCCACTTTTGTCAAAATCTACCAAAAACGACATCACTTGAAATTCTCCAAAAATCACACGGAATAATCGAAATTGAACGCTGATTTCGATTTAGTTATTGGTTTTCTCGTTAAACCAGCCGTTTCAAAAATTAACGAAACAGTGCTGTTAGCGCAACAACTTAATTTAGGGTTTTTAAGGATTAAATCAAAAACTGTAAGACCAATAGGAAAATAAACCTGATTTTCGTGATTTTCATTCAATTTTGATTCGAATTCATGTATTTTAAGCAAAATTTGAAATTTGGCCAAAAATGAAAAAGTGGGAAGGGTATAGCCTTCCCACTTTTGTCAAAATCTACCAAAAACGACATCACTTGAAATTCTCCAAAAATCACACGGAATAATCGAAATTGAACGCTGATTTCGATTTAGTTATTGGTTTTCTCGTTAAACCAGCCGTTTCAAAAATTAACGAAACAGTGCTGTTAGCGCAACAACTTAATTTAGGGTTTTTAAGGATTAAATCAAAAACTGTAAGACCAATAGGAAAATAAACCTGATTTTCGTGATTTTCATTCAATTTTGATTCGAATTCATGTATTTTAAGCAAAATTTGAAATTTGGCCAAAAATGAAAAAGTGGGAAGGGTATAGCCTTCCCACTTTTGTCAAAATCTACCAAAAACGACATCACTTGAAATTCTCCAAAAATCACACGGAATAATCGAAATTGAACGCTGATTTCGATTTAGTTATTGGTTTTCTCGTTAAACCAGCCGTTTCAAAAATTAACGAAACAGTGCTGTTAGCGCAACAACTTAATTTAGGGTTTTTAAGGATTAAATCAAAAACTGTAAGACCAATAGGAAAATAAACCTGATTTTCGTGATTTTCATTCAATTTTGATTCGAATTCATGTATTTTAAGCAAAATTTGAAATTTGGCCAAAAATGAAAAAGTGGGAAGGGTATAGCCTTCCCACTTTTGTCAAAATCTACCAAAAACGACATCACTTGAAATTCTCCAAAAATCACACGGAATAATCGAAATTGAACGCTGATTTCGATTTAGTTATTGGTTTTCTCGTTAAACCAGCCGTTTCAAAAATTAACGAAACAGTGCTGTTAGCGCAACAACTTAATTTAGGGTTTTTAAGGATTAAATCAAAAACTATAAGACCAATAGGAAAATAAACCTGATTTTCGTGATTTTCATTCAATTTTGATTCGAATTCATGTATTTTAAGCAAAATTTGAAATTTGGCCAAAAATGAAAAAGTGGGAAGGGTATAGCCTTCCCACTTTTGTCAAAATCTACCAAAAACGACATCACTTGAAATTCTCCAAAAATCACACGGAATAATCGAAATTGAACGCTGATTTCGATTTAGTTATTGGTTTTCTCGTTAAACCAGCCGTTTCAAAAATTAACGAAACAGTGCTGTTAGCGCAACAACTTAATTTAGGGTTTTTAAGGATTAAATCAAAAACTGTAAGACCAATAGGAAAATAAACCTGATTTTCGTGATTTTCATTCAATTTTGATTCGAATTCATGTATTTTAAGCAAAATTTGAAATTTGGCCAAAAATGAAAAAGTGGGAAGGGTATAGCCTTCCCACTTTTGTCAAAATCTACCAAAAACGACATCACTTGAAATTCTCCAAAAATCACACGGAATAATCGAAATTGAACGCTGATTTCGATTTAGTTATTGGTTTTCTCGTTAAACCAGCCGTTTCAAAAATTAACGAAACAGTGCTGTTAGCGCAACAACTTAATTTAGGGTTTTTAAGGATTAAATCAAAAACTGTAAGACCAATAGGAAAATAAACCTGATTTTCGTGATTTTCATTCAATTTTGATTCGAATTCATGTATTTCAAGCAAAATTTGAAATTTGGCCAAAAATGAAAAAGTGGGAAGGGTATAGCCTTCCCACTTTTGTCAAAATCTACCAAAAACGACATCACTTGAAATTCTCCAAAAATCACACGGAATAATCGAAATTGAACGCTGATTTCGATTTAGTTATTGGTTTTCTCGTTAAACCAGCCGTTTCAAAAATTAACGAAACAGTGCTGTTAGCGCAACAACTTAATTTAGGGTTTTTAAGGATTAAATCAAAAACTGTAAGACCAATAGGAAAATAAACCTGATTTTCGTGATTTTCATTCAATTTTGATTCGAATTCATGTATTTTAAGCAAAATTTGAAATTTGGCCAAAAATGAAAAAGTGGGAAGGGTATAGCCTTCCCACTTTTGTCAAAATCTACCAAAAACGACATCACTTGAAATTCTCCAAAAATCACACGGAATAATCGAAATTGAACGCTGATTTCGATTTAGTTATTGGTTTTCTCGTTAAACCAGCCGTTTCAAAAATTAACGAAACAGTGCTGTTAGCGCAACAACTTAATTTAGGGTTTTTAAGGATTAAATCAAAAACTATAAGACCAATAGGAAAATAAACCTGATTTTCGTGATTTTCATTCAATTTTGATTCGAATTCATGTATTTTAAGCAAAATTTGAAATTTGGCCAAAAATGAAAAAGTGGGAAGGGTATAGCCTTCCCACTTTTGTCAAAATCTACCAAAAACGACATCTCTTGAAATTCTCCAAAAATCACACGGAATAATCGAAATTGAACGCTGATTTCGATTTAGTTATTGGTTTTCTCGTTAAACCAGCCGTTTCAAAAATTAACGAAACAGTGCTGTTAGCGCAACAACTTAATTTAGGGTTTTTAAGGATTAAATCAAAAACTATAAGACCAATAGGAAAATAAACCTGATTTTCGTGATTTTCATTCAATTTTGATTCGAATTCATGTATTTTAAGCAAAATTTGAAATTTGGCATAAAAATGAAAAAGTGGGAAGGGTATAGCCTTCCCACTTTTGTCAAAATCTACCAAAAACGACATCACTTGAAATTCTCCAAAAATCACACGGAATAATCGAAATTGAACGCTGATTTCGATTTAGTTATTGGTTTTCTCGTTAAACCAGCCGTTTCAAAAATTAACGAAACAGTGCTGTTAGCGCAACAACTTAATTTAGGGTTTTTAAGGATTAAATCAAAAACTATAAGACCAATAGGAAAATAAACCTGATTTTCGTGATTTTCATTCAATTTTGATTCGAATTCATGTATTTTAAGCAAAATTTGAAATTTGGCCAAAAATGAAAAAGTGGGAAGGGTATAGCCTTCCCACTTTTGTCAAAATCTACCAAAAACGACATCTCTTGAAATTCTCCAAAAATCACACGGAATAATCGAAATTGAACGCTGATTTCGATTTAGTTATTGGTTTTCTCGTTAAACCAGCCGTTTCAAAAATTAACGAAACAGTGCTGTTAGCGCAACAACTTAATTTAGGGTTTTTAAGGATTAAATCAAAAACTATAAGACCAATAGGAAAATAAACCTGATTTTCGTGATTTTCATTCAATTTTGATTCAAATTCATGTATTTTAAGCAAAATTTGAAATTTGGCCAAAAATGAAAAAGTGGGAAGGGTATAGCCTTCCCACTTTTGTCAAAATCTACCAAAAACGACATCACTTGAAATTCTCCAAAAATCACACGGAATAATCGAAATTGAACGCTGATTTCGATTTAGTTATTGGTTTTCTCGTTAAACCAGCCGTTTCAAAAATTTAACGAAACAGTGCTGTTAGCGCAACAACTTAATTTAGGGTTTTTAAGGATTAAATCAAAAACTGTAAGACCAATAGGAAAATAAACCTGATTTTCGTGATTTTCATTCAATTTTGATTCGAATTCATGTATTTTAAGCAAAATTTGAAATTTGGCCAAAAATGAAAAAGTGGGAAGGGTATAGCCTTCCCACTTTTGTCAAAATCTACAAAAAACGACATCTCTTGAAATTCTCCAAAAATCACACGGAATAATCGAAATTGAACGCTGATTTCGATTTAGTTATTGGTTTTCTCGTTAAACCAGCAGTTTCAAAAATTAACGAAACAGTGCTGTTAGCGCAACAACTTAATTTAGGGTTTTTAAGGATTAAATCAAAAACTATAAGACCAAAAGGAAAATAAACCTGATTTTCGTGATTTTCATTCAATTTTGATTCGAATTCATGTATTTTAAGCAAAATTTGAAATTTGGCCAAAAATGAAAAAGTGGGAAGGGCCTTCCCACTTTTGACAAAATCTACCAAAAATGACATCTCTTGAAATTCTCCAAAAATCACACGGAATAATCAAAATTGAACGCTGATTTCGATTTAGTAATTGGTTTTCTCGTTAAACCAGCCGTTTAAAAAATTAACGAAACAGTGCTGTTAGCGCAACAACTTAATTTAGGGTTTTTAAGGATTAAATCAAAAACTATAAGACCAATAGGAAAATAAACCTGATTTTCGTGATTTTCATTCAATTTTGATTCGAATTCATGTATTTTAAGGAAAATTTGAAATTTGGCCAAAAATGAAAAAGTGGGAAGGGTATAGCCTTCCCACTTTTGTCAAAATCTACGAAAAACGACATCACTTGAAATTCTCCAAAAATCACACGGAATAATCGAAATTGAACGCTGATTTCGATTTAGTTTTTGGTTTTCTCGTTAAACCAGCAGTTTCAAAAATTAACGAAACAGTGCTGTTAGCGCAACAACTTAATTTAGGGTTTTTAAGGATTAAATCAAAAACTATAAGACCAATAGGAAAATAAGCCTGATTTTCGTGATTTTCATTCAATTTTGATTCGAATTCATGTATTTTAAGCAAAATTTGAAATTTTGCCAAAAATGAAAAAGTTGGAAGGGTAAAGCGTTCCCACTTTTGTCAAAATCTACAAAAAACGTTATCTCTTGAAATTCTCCAAAAATCACACGGAATAATCGAAATTGAACGCTGATTTCGATTTAGTTATTGGTTTTCTCGTTAAACCAGCCGTTTCAAAAATTAACGAAACAGTGCTGTTAGCGCAACAACTTAATTTAGGGTTTTTAAGGATTAAATCAAAAACTATAAGACCAATAGGAAAATAAACCTGATTTTCGTGATTTTCATTCAATTTTGATTCGAATTCATGTATTTTAAGCAAAATTTGAAATTTGGCCAAAAATGAAAAAGTGGGAAGGGTATAGCCTTCCCACTTTTGTCAAAATCTACCAAAAACGACATCTCTTGAAATTCTCCAAAAATCACACGGAATAATCGAAATTGAACGCTGATTTCGATTTAGTTATTGGTTTTCTCGTTAAACCAGCCGTTTCAAAAATTAACGAAACAGTGCTGTTAGCGCAACAACTTAATTTAGGGTTTTTAAGGATTAAATCAAAAACTATAAGACCAATAGGAAAATAAACCTGATTTTCGTGATTTTCATTCAATTTTGATTCGAATTCATGTATTTTAAGCCAAATTTGAAATTTGGCCAAAAATGAAAAAGTGGGAAGGGTATAGCCTTCCCAATTTTGTCAAAATCTACCAAAAACGACATCTCTTGAAATTCTCCAAAAATCACACGGAATAATCGAAATTGATCGTTGATTTCGATTTAGTAATTGGTTTTCTCGTTAAACCAGCCGTTTCAAAAATTAACGAAACAGTGCTGTTAGCGCACCAACTTAATTTAGGGTTTTTAAGGATTAAATCAAAAACTATAAGACCAATAGGAAAATAAACCTGATTTTCGTGATTTTCATTCAATTTTGATTCGAATTCATGTATTTTAAGCAAAATTTGAAATTTGGCCAAAAATGAAAAAGTGGGAAGGGTATAGCCTTCCCACTTTTGTCAAAATCTACCAAAAACGACATCTCTTGAAATTCTCCAAAAATCACACGGAATAATCGAAATTGAACGCTGATTTCGATTTAGTTATTGGTTTTCTCGTTAAACCAGCCGTTTCAAAAATTAACGAAACAGTGCTGTTAGCGCAAACACTTAATTTAGGGTTTTTAAGGATTAAATCAAAAACTATAAGACCAATAGGAAAATAAACCTGATTTTCGTGATTTTCATTCAATTTTGATTCGAATTCATGTATTTTAAGCAAAATTAATTGACAAAAAATGAAAAAGTGGGAAGGGTATAGCCTTCCCACTTTTGTCAAAATCTACCAAAAACGACATCTCTTGAAATTCTCCAAAAATCACACGTAATAATCGAAATTGAACGCTGATTTCGATTTAGTTATTGGTTTTCTCGTTAAACCAGCCGTTTCAAAAATAAACGAAACAGTGCTGTTAGCGCAAACACTTAATTTAGGGTTTTTAAGGATTAAATCAAAAACTATAAGACCAATAGGAAAATAAACCTGATTTTCGTGATTTTCATTCAATTTTGATTCGAATTCATGTATTTTAAGCCAAATTTGAAATTTGGCCAAAAATGAAAAAGTGGGAAGGGCCTTCCCACTTTGCCTTGCCTTCCCACTTTTGTCAAAATCTACCAAAAACGACATCTCTTGAAATTCTCCAAAAATCACACGTAATAATCGAAATTGAACGCTGATTTCGATTTAGTTATTGGTTTTCTCGTTAAACCAGCCGTTTCAAAAATTAACGAAACAGTGCTGTTAGCGCAAACACTTAATTTAGGGTTTTTAAGGATTAAATCAAAACTATAAGACCAATAGGAAAATAAGCCTGATTTTGGTGATTTTCATTCAATTTTGATTCGAATTCATGTATTTTAAGCAAAATTTGAAATTTGGCCAAAAATGAAAAAGTGGGAAGGGTATAGCCTTCCCACTTTTGTCAAAATCTACCAAAAACGACATCTCTTGAAATTCTCCAAAAATCACACGGAATAATCGAAATTGAACGCTGATTTCGATTTAGTTATTGGTTTTCTCGTTAAACCAGCCGTTTCAAAAATTAACGAAACAGTGCTGTTAGCGCAACAACTTAATTTAGGGTTTTTAAGGATTAAATCAAAAACTATAAGACCAATAGGAAAATAAACCTGATTTTCGTGATTTTCATTCAATTTTGATTCGAATTCATGTATTTTAAGCAAAATTTGAAATTTGGCCAAAAATGAAAAAGTGGGAAGGGTATAGCCTTCCCACTTTTGTCAAAATCTACCAAAAACGACATCTCTTGAAATTCTCCAAAAATCACACGTAATAATCGAAATTGAACGCTGATTTCGATTTAGTTATTGGTTTTCTCGTTAAACCAGCCGTTTCAAAAATTAACGAAACAGTGCTGTTAGCGCAACAACTTAATTTAGGGTTTTTAAGGATTAAATCAAAAACTATAAGACCAATAGGAAAATAAGCCTGATTTTGGTGATTTTCATTCAATTTTGATTCGAATTCATGTATTTTAAGCAAAATTTGAAATTTGGCCAAAAATGAAAAAGTGGGAAGGGTATAGCCTTCCCACTTTTGTCAAAATCTACCAAAAACGACATCTCTTGAAATTCTCCAAAAATCACACGGAATAATCGAAATTGAACGCTGATTTCAATTTAGTTATTGGTTTTCTCGTTAAACCAGCCGTTTCAAAAATTAACGAAACAGTGCTGTTAGCGCAACAACTTAATTTAGGGTTTTTAAGGATTAAATCAAAAACTATAAGACCAATAGGAAAATAAACCTGATTTTCGTGATTTTTATTCAATTTTGATTCGAATTCATGTATTTTAAGCAAAATTTGAAATTTGGCCAAAAATGAAAAAGTGGGAAGGGTATAGCCTTCCCACTTTTGATAAAATCTACCAAAAACGACATCTCTTGAAATTCTCCAAAAATCACACGTAATAATCGAAATTGAACGCTGATTTCGATTTAGTTATTGGTTTTCTCGTTAAACCAGCCGTTTCAAAAATTAACGAAACAGTGCTGTTAGCGCAAACACTTAATTTAGGGTTTTTAAGGATTAAATCAAAACTATAAGACCAATAGGAAAATAAGCCTGATTTTGGTGATTTTCATTCAATTTTGATTCGAATTCATGTATTTTAAGCAAAATTTGAAATTTGGCCAAAAATGAAAAAGTGGGAAGGGTATAGCCTTCCCACTTTTGTCAAAATCTACCAAAAACGACATCTCTTGAAATTCTCCAAAAATCACACGGAATAATCGAAATTGAACGCTGATTTCGATTTAGTTATTGGTTTTCTCGTTAAACCAGCCGTTTCAAAAATTAACGAAACAGTGCCGGTAGCGCAACAACTTAATTTAGGGTTTTTAAGGATTAAATCAAAAACTATAAGACCAATAGGAAAATAAACCTGATTTTCGTGATTTTCATTCAATTTTGATTCAAATTCATGTATTTTAAGCAAAATTTGAAATTTGGCCAAAAATGAAAAAGTGGGAAGGGTATAGCCTTCCCACTTTTGTCAAAATCTACCAAAAACGACATCACTTGAAATTCTCCAAAAATCACACGGAATAATCGAAATTGAACGCTGATTTCGATTTAGTTATTGGTTTTCTCGTTAAACCAGCCGTTTCAAAAATTAACGAAACAGTGCTGTTAGCGCAAACACTTAATTTAGGGTTTTTAAGGATTAAATCAAAGACTATAAGACCAATAGGAAAATAAACCTGATTTTCGTGATTTTCATTCAATTTTGATTCGAATTCATGTATTTTAAGCAAAATTTGAAATTTGGCCAAAAATGAAAAAGTGGGAAGGGTATAGCCTTCCCACTTTTGTCAAAATCTACCAAAAACGACATCTCTTGAAATTCTCCAAAAATCAAAAATTTTACACCAAAATAAACATAAAACTTATTTTTGATATTCTTTATTATCTCTAGCACGGTTTAATATGATATTTTACTTCGATTTTCATAGTTTAAGAACCGCAAATTACAATAAAATGTACCCCCCTTGGCCCCTTCCCGGCATCCATTGCGGCGGCCATTTTGATAACGCGCGTAATTCAAATTTGAATTCTAACTTTTACTTATTATTATTCCAACGTTTTAAATTACCAAGAATGTATGTGAACCCAAGTACATAAAAAAAACTCAATGTATTTTAAAGAGTAAGCAGTAAGTGTTTTATTCATAAACAACATAAAGCAAATACAATGAGTGAAGAGTGACATGAACAAATTGTTTTGATTGTTTCATTATTTAATTACATTTGTAAATTGAAAAATACATAATTAGCTTTAATGGTATAGTCTTAGTTATTGATGGTAGGCTAAGAAGGTTGCTTTCTAATTGACTATTCAATTGTTGGTTGTTGCCCCGGTCAACCTAGTGGGATTCCGATACCTGGAAAAGGGAAAATAAAAGAGTGATGTCAGGGCTATAACATTAAAATTTTGTGAAATAAGTTACCTGTTTGATAAGTGTGTTAATTTTTTTACAATGCCACAATAGATTACCTTCTTAATCAAAAAGTGTACTTCCCAACGTGGATGGAAAACGCAGCCAACACACTGAATGCAAATTTAAAGCTTTGGCTGAGTAACACTGTAAAAATTTTATACATTTCACTAATCCTAAATAAAATTCGTTAATTGGTAAGAAATTCATTAATATTACCTATCAAATAATAATATATTCTTACTTCTGTTCTAATGTCAAATTTGTTTCGTAGTTCTAAAAGAAATAAAATACAGCAAATCTGTTTTTCACTAAAAAGTTTATTCTTTTTAAACATATATATAGATTTTAAAAATACAAACACAAATACAACTCACTTTAAAACCAAATAAAAAAACAAAAAACAATAAACATAAATTTTTGACAGCTGTAAGCGTCCATTCTGTCAGCTGAGGCCACATCTAATAATAATAAGTGTCGTCCGGACGATAAGTGTCATCTAGAGACCATAGGCGTCGTCTGGACGATAAGTGTCGCACCCTATTGGCCAAAAGTGACGGCGCAGTTTTGCCATAGGCTTCGTCCAGACGTGCGCGACCATGTTGTATGCCGTCTGAATTTTGGAGAATTTCAAGAGATGTCGTTTTTGGCCCATTTTGACAAAAGTGGGAAGGCTATACCCTTCCCACTTTTTTTTTTGGCCAAATTTTAAATTTGTCTAAAAATACATGATTTAGATTCAGAATTAAATGAAAATCACGGAAATCAGGTTTATTTTTCTATTGGTCTTATAGTTTTTCATTTACATGTTAAAAACCATAAATGAAGTTGGTGCGCTAACAGAACTGTTTTCGTTAATTTTTTAAACGGCTAGTCTAAAGAGAAAACCAATGACTAAATTGAAATCAGCGTTCAATTTCGATTATGCCGTCTGATTTTTGGAGAATTTCAAGAGATGTCATTTTTGGCCGATTTTGACAAAAGTGAAAAGGCTATACCCTTCCCACTTTTTCATTTTTGGCCAAATTTCAAATTTGGCTTAAAATACATGATTTAGATGCAGAATTGAATGAAAATCACGGAAATCAGGTTTATTTTTCTATTGGTCTTATAGTTTTTCATTTACATGTTAAAAACCATAAATGAAATTGGTGCGCTAACAGAACTGTTTTCGTTAATTTTTTAAACGGCTAGTCTAAAGAGAAAACCAATGACTAAATTAAAATCAGCGTTCAATTCCCATTATGCCGTCTGAATTTTGGAGAATTTCAAGAGATGTCGTTTTTGGCCCATTTTGACAAAAGTGGGAAGGCGGGATGAAGGCGTTGATGATCAGCGCACGCCTCATAGGACATGTATACGGAGTCTGTTTTTCCTGAAGGGCAAACGGTTTCCGAGATATTATGGCGAATTGGCGACCAGGCCGTACCCTATGGGGAACTTCCTGAACGGAGTGAGGGCCCCTAGTTTTTAAGCTGGTCACGGTCACCAAATTTAAAAATTTGTTTTTTGCGTAGATCAGAGTTATAGATCCCTGGTTGCTTCACTATGGCAATTTTGTTTATTTTGCATTTTCCCTCTAAGAAAAGGGTTACCCTTCTGCGAGAAACCCTATACGATAAAACGAGGATTTCAGGGCGGAGATTTTTCGCCTGTTGCGAGTGCCTTCTGGCTACAAATGAGTCTGCGTCTAATGAACACCAACACACCTGCAAGAGAAGCTCTTTTCGGGTGGAAAACATTTTCTCAGCAAAAGGTTACCCCATTTTTTAGAGGGAAAAAACAAGATAGCCATAGTGGCCTATGTATCTGCATAGATAATCACAAAAACCCTAGAAAATCCCTAGATTCCCAATAAAGACGATATCCCTAGAAAGTCCCTAGCACCCTAGATGACAATTTCCAACTTTCAATTACCCTAGAAAAGGGTAATTACCCTAGAAGTGGAAGCGCTGATTCCAGTGACGTTGACAGAAAAAACTGTAATGCCTATTTAAAAAAAAACTTTATTTCCGTAATTACCATTAAATTCTGAGTCGAAATAATATATTTTAAACAAAATTTAAAATATTAATGGAGTTTTTTAATTACTGAAAAAAAAAAAGGTTTTTTGGTCCCGATCTGTCAACGTAGAAGTGCAACGTCTGAAGTGCGCCACCGCCCATCCATGTGAACGAAGCATCGATTACCACGAACTATCTTCTGATAGTGTTCCTTTTTTAAAAAATCTTATATTGCTTTATTATATATATATTTTTGAATTTCTTGGCCCTGACACTCTCCAACCAACAAAGAAACTGCATTTTTCAAGTTATTTTTACCAATTTTTACATACTCGTACATTTCGTTTATCATAGAAAACATCTTGCCATTCATACGAATGCCTTTGTCTGATCTGATCGTGTCAACATGCTAATCCGTTCTTTTCGCTGGCCGAAGCCCCGTGTCAAATTTTGCATCTTTCCATTGATACGTATCTAATAGAAGCATTCTGGCATGTGTCAGGCAACAAGTTACATGAATGGCATGGTTCCCTTTGGGTGCCAAGCCTGGCCTACACCCTCCGTAATTGAAACTGTTTGCTGGTGTGATAGGTTTGGTATTATGAAAGATTTTGTTCATTTGTTTGTTTTTGTGCTTAGGTCTTGGATCAAGTAATTACATGGACGTGGAGTGGCTATATGGGACTTAATTTCTCTTCTGTTGGTTGAGTTGGAGAAACAGGGATTGGTAAGAATGGGAAGAAAGCATAATTAACACCTCAACTTTTGTTATTTTGTCTATTTGGCAGGACCAACAATTTTATTTCCACTCTCATCATTAGAATTCTGGTATGGTAGCTGTTGTTGCAGGACACTCCTTGGTTTGTTAGTTAGGAGACAGCATACCAAGATCAAGTCCAAGAGATCTAATTTACAGGCCGGCAACACAATATAGATTGTTCAACTTTGTTTTCTTGCCTTGGTGGTGTAATTGAATTATATTTAAATTCAAAATTTTTTGAAGCTATTTACCTACTAGTGAGAAAGGCATGTGTGAAAAGTTGCTGAAATGTGTGAACAGAGCAATATGCATGTTCCCCTTTGGGTGCCAAGCCTGGCCTACACCCTTTGTAATTGAAACTGTTTGCTGTTGTGATAGGTTTGGCATTATGAAGGATTTTGTTCATTTATTTGGTTTTGTGTGTGTTTTTTTTTTTTTTGCTAGGGTGTTGGATCAAGTAATAACATGGAGGTGGAGTGGCAATATGGGACTTAATTTCTCTTCTGTTGGTCTAGGTGGAGAAACAGGGATTGGTAAGAGTGGGAAGAAAGCATAATTAACACCTTAACTTTTGTTATTTTGTCTATTAGGCAGGACCAACAATTTTATTTCCACTCTCATCTTTAGAATTCTTGTATGGTAGCTGTTGCTGCAGGACACTCTCCTTGGTTTGTTACTTAGGAGACAGCATACCAAGAGCAAGTCCAAGAGATCTAATTTACAGGCCGGCAACACAATATAGATTGTTTAACTTTGTTTTCTTGCCTTGGTGGTGTAATTGAATTATATTGGAATTTAAAAGTTTTTGAAGCTATTTACCTACTAGTGAGAAAGCATGTGTGAAAAGTTGCTGAAATGTGTGAACAGAGCAATATGCAAAACATGGATTGAATTCAACAAAACTACTTTGAGCTTATATTTGGAAAACTCAAGTTCTTGACAGGATAATGGCTATCAATGTTGAGAATTTTCATTCCAAATCTTAATTCTAAGTTAAGTACTTGTTGTCTATAGACTACTAATTAATAATTTAAGTTGTTATCTTGAAATGGGCTTCTTTAAACATAAATATAATATTCAATACACAAAGATGTAAATGGAATTGGTTTTGTATTATCCCACCTCCACCCACAATTCCACCACTGTTTTACATTACATATTATTCAATATATACATTACACGTTATACAATACATACATGCATACAAACACTTAAGTTAACCCGTTGGCTGCCAAGCCATTACAACCCGTAGGTTGTTTTTCTACAATCGCTACGCATCGTTTCAGAGGGATCCGATGAAAGGGGGACTTGTCCGAAGACAAGTCCGGGCTGACTTGACGATGGAGACCTTTACGGGAATGCACACCCCAGGTACTCCACCATCGCATCGACAAGGGGAAGTCCCTACTGGTGCATTGCCTACGGCGCCCTAAGGCGCAAGGCGACTGCCCCACCCCACGGGTGATCAACCATGGGGCAGAACAGCGCCGCCAGTCCCTACAACTAAAAAAAAAGGGGAGCAAAATGGGTGGCAGCCAACGGGTTAACTTTAGACATCCACTATACAACAATAAAAAACAAACAAATAAAATACTAAAAACGTGAAGGTCCACGATGACGGCGATGAAGCGAAGACAGACGAGATCCAAGACCATGCGGCAAAAGCGATGAGATGGAGAAGGTCAGACGAAAACGGCGAGGCAAAGACGACCAGCTTGAAGACGGCGAGGCGAAGACGACCAGCTTGAAGACGGCGAGGCGAAGACGACCAGCTTGAAGATGGCGAGACGAAGACGAACAGCTTGAAGACGATGAGGTCAAGATGGAGAGGCGGAAGAAAAGGTGAAGATCAGGACTAATTTGTTTACCGTTGGCAATCTGTACAACAGAAGTAAAGAAATTATACAAAAGAACAATAGCGTGATAGAACACTAAACCAACCAATTATACATTTGGTAACAATCTATACTTTGATGAAGCGATGGCGTTCAGTTATGTAAATGTTGGTTGGCTTAGTACCGATGAAGGCGACGGTTGGTTGGAACACGAATAGGCCTTCGGAATAATGACGTGATGTATGAAATTGAACTAGTCATGCTCCCACTCATGGTTCTAATATAGGAAATTATGTAACATTTATGGAGTAAGGATAACATGCTAATTACAATACCTCGGTGAGGCAGTAGAGCTAAAGCAAAATTTGATGGCAAGCAAAATAGAGAGAATTGTTTACAAGAAACATTGATGATCAATGTCTGCTAACACTAATTAGATGAAAACCTGCATTCACTAATTGGAAAATAATATTACTGAATAAAATATGTTGTTATGAGGCAATTGTCACAAATAGAATCAATACTTGCCGTTTAAGTATGCATAATCAGTCTTACTGTTGACATTTAAGCTTCAGCGTCAAGCATTCAAGCTCCAGTGTTAAGTGCCACAAGCCTGATGTAAACAAAGTAATCAGCTAACTCATAAAGCAGAAGGCATAATGTGAGTTAAATACATTTTCCATGAGTAAATGGTATGATAAAAAGCAAAAGTTTAGATAGCCTACTATTTCCTAGTTTAGCAACTAGAATAGCTGATAACAATCAGAACTGTCACATATGAAAGACAACCTTTTTAAAGTGTTTTATTCCAATACATACATAAAAATGGAAGTAAAGAACGGTAGATAACATACCTTTAATTTTTAGATGAATATTTCATCGAAACACACCGCAGTTTAGAAAATTAACATGCATCGATTTAACTAGTTACAAACGATAGGCCATTATAGGGGAACAACAACGCCATCTAATTTTCTTATTTGATACCCAATGAAAAGAGATATAACTTCAAAAAGAAGTGCAAAACTTAGCGTTTAACGTGCTTGATCCTTACTTTTTCAGACAATTAATTATATTTTAATCCCGCGATAGCCAAAAAATTTAGCGAGTAGTTGCACTGCAGAATAAGGCGCTAACATATCACATCCGTTCATTTGCATACATGTCGTAAGATCAACCAGTACCCGAGTACCGTAGATAGCAGAAAAAAGAAAGAAAAAGGGCTACCAAATCTCATCAGTTGAGATAAAATTACTCAAAACAGTGGGAAGAATACAGTTCATTTTTTACTTTCTGCAAAATCGCGTAGAATTTTTCCGGAAGTCACCGGAAGTAGCCAATATCTCCGAAAATAGTAATCTCATAACAAAATGAATCAGATTTTCGTGATCCTTATCAAATTTCGGGTGGGAATGGCGTGATTTTAGCCAAAAGCCGGATTTGAACGAAATCGTGATTTTTCATGAACTAGTTCAGGAAAATTTGCGATTTTTTACGATTTTCGGGTATTTTGAGCTGATCCATGTAGTCGACCTCAAATTTGATGAGGATCATGAAAATGTGAATCTTTTTTCTGGCAGATCAACAAATAGAGAGTAATTTGCCATTTTAAAACCGGAAGTATAACCGGAAATTTAAATTTTGGAAATCCAAAAAATGAGCTACACTCTTCTTTAAATTGTTAACAAGATTTGCCTAGTTGCAAAATAGACCGATATAAATAATTGTTAACAGGATTGTTTACAGTTCTGAAAGTACAGGGGTCGTATTCCGAACGTCGACTTAGACTTGACTTGGACTTGACTTAGGCGTTTTTCCTACTTGACTTGAAAAAATTTTCAGACTTTAACCGAAGTTGAATTCCGAACCAAAAAATTTCAATTCAAGTAAGAAACTTGGACTTGAAAACTCAAAAGTCGAGCATTAAAACTAAGTTAAGTCTCTCGAATCTCAAGGTACCTTTTTAGGTGCCTTGAAACTGACTTACGGGCTTAAGTTCTATAAGTAGCGGTGAGAATAGGCAGTGGCGTTGCGTTTGTTTACACAATGGCCGATTATTCTAATGACGTCATTGATGAATTCTTAGAGGATATGCGTAACCCTATATTTTTATAGTATAAAAACTATATAAATAGTTATATATTATTTTTATATAATAATATTATATATTAAAATATATATCGTACATATAACTATATATACTATATATAGTTATATTATAGCTATATATCGTATAGTTATATATTATATATATCTATAACTATATATAGTATATATAGTTATATGTACTATATATATTTTAATATATAATATTATTATATAAAAATATTTATATTTATAAATATAGTTATATATGCTATATATAATTTTATATAAGGTTTATAAAAACCTTTATAAAGGCTTAGTTTATAGTTAGTTAGTTTAGTAACGTTTTCCAAAAGTTCCAAAAGGGTGTAGGTTTCATTTTCAACCCAAATATCACGCTGCCTTTTCTGAGCTTTATCGCGACTCATTTTAAAAACAACTATGTAAACAAAAGTACAATCACAGCAATTTTGAGTCACTTTGCGTACAAGTTCCAACTTCTTTTTGCTATGACTTAGACACTTGAAATTCGTCTGCAACCACGAGAAGAATTTTGAGCAACGTCCTCTGCCATTGGCTAAGTTGCCAATTTCAAGTCAAGTTGCATTTTAAAGTCAAGAAAAAAATCTAAGTTAAGTCCTGGGAAAAACTTCATCTTTTTGTGTTCGGAATAACACCTTGACTTGAGATTGAAAGTTTTTAACTTTAGCTCAAAACTTGACTTAACTCGGACTTAACTTAGATTGTTTCAAGTCAAGTTTTCCTTAAGTTCAAGTCGCCGTTCGGAATACGACCCCAGGTTGGTTTACGACCTACGTACGCTAAGATTGCACATTTAAAAAACCCAGAAATCTAACAATAAAAACACCTTAATTGTTATAAATAAAGAATGTCTACATTTAACTTGTGAAATACTTAATAATAAATGAAAATCTGCAGCTAAAATGTAACAGGACTTATAAAAACATGGGGTCCACTCCACTAGCATCTTGCGAGAGTGCTGTGGAACTCCGAAAGTTCGGGGTTTCAGACATAATAGCTTGTCTGCTACCGAATTGTTGGGTTTACGTTAATGGAATGTTAAAATGAAAGGAATTTTATTATATAAAAAAGCAAATAGAAAAGAAAATAAACATTTCTGCTGTGAGTCCGCATATCTTGTTGATGCAGCTTCGAAGAAGCTGACATTTGGCTCGAAAGCTTCCGTAGTAAATACTGATTTATTACGAAACGGAAGTTTTCAGCGTTCTTATCTAAAGATTTTTCGTGCAAAATCCTTTCAGAATCACAACATATTGGTGAAATGACATAATAAGGCGTCCATATCAAAAGCAAGTTGACGTCAATAATTACCTCTAGTCTACTGAACTACTGACTACAGCCTTCGGTATACTGAAGGCTAGTATGACATTCTGTGCATCACAGTTAGTAGTTCCATAACTTAACTGACAATGTTTGTTTTACAATGAGAAAAACTGATCTGTTAATTGCAAATGAGTGTGCATCCTAAGAAGAAAAGTTTAGCTTTCTATTATGTAGACTTACAAATGTTGAATCGCATAAGCTGAACAACTGTGGATATGCTTGGTCTACTCATCTTATTGTAAAAACCAAATCCTCACACTATTTAATTATGTGACACCAACACTTAAAACCAGTTGAATGAACTAAACGATGTATCAATATACAGATACTTGAAGGAAATAGAATATTTAAAAAAATGACAGTTGCACTAAACCCATATTAAAGTTGTGAACTACATTACCTCTCACCATTCAAGTATTAACTTTGAATTGATAGATGCAGAACACTGATCACAAAATAAAAAAATGACACAGAATGAAAAATGATATCCATTTTTTTTTATCATTTATCAGTGAAATGGATTGCTAACTTAGACAATCTATTTAGACAAATAGACAATTAGAACAATCTTGACCTAGTCTTTCATCACATGTTTCAGGAGAAGTATTCAACAATCAGGAGCAGGTGATCGAGATGCTCCATTTTCGATTCGGTGGGAATTCCATGCCTTTCCGAACCTTCGTTCTGTCTAATGGCAGACAACAAAGACTTGTCAGGGGTTAATTCGACCGGGATGGGCTGAGTACCTGAAATTGTGTTGACCACGTGTAATAAAGTGTCCAGGATTTCACCGGGTTGGGCATCGGCTTGTAATTTTTGGCTCGTCAGTTGAGTAAGCCGTTCAGGTATCACAGTCGTCTAACCTTCTCGCACGCGGACAATAATCGCTGGAAACGGGAAAAATTTCGGACGCATGGGGAACAAATCGATGAGCCAGAACAGGCTCCATGTTTGATGTGGGTAGATTTGTCTTACATTATTTGTGGCCAGAACAGACGAGAATGTTCCGCTACAACTGTGAGAACCCCAGGATTCCAAGACAAGTGTGGAAATAAAATTGTGATCCTATATTGACCAACAGACAAATAACAAGAGTTGAAATGTTAAGGATTATTTATTTTGATTCTTACCAATCCATGCACTTTTTCCATCTCAACCAATGATTGACAATCCAAATTGACACTTCACCTCCATAAAGTAACTTGTTCCAACACCTGAAGCAAAAAAAAACAAATCGATAAACACAATTTTTTGAAGCTATATCATAGCATAGCCTATGCAGGCTGCGTAATTTTGTTCACAAAACGGTTTCCAGTTTATCTAGGCAGCTTCTACACTAATTTCATGTTTCACCTGATGATTCATCCATTTAGGCAAAACTCTCCTAAAATACAAAGAAAAAAAATTCGTTTGTTTTGCAGTCTTTAGTCCATACTTGAAAATGCTGTGTACTGTAATTACTCATCTTTGAGAAGAATCTTAATTCTTTCAGCATTGTTGCTCCTATTTTGATTGAGTTTTTTATATGTTAGGTGTTTTCTGCAGACGATTTGATGGAGTTTGCTAACTTCGTATTGTCTTAGACTGCGCGTAGTAGAAAAAATGGGGTAAAATCTTCTGCACTGTGAATACCAGGTGGTGCTGGTGTGGTGATTGTGCTGTGCCAGGTACAGGTAATTTGAAAGGTCAAAACACTTGTTTACTGAGAAAACAATAACGTAATTGAAATCAACGTTCGGTTTTGATTTTGGTTTGTGATTTATGTAGGATTTCAAATCATGTCGTTTATTGCAGATTTTGACGAAAGTGGGATGGCCCCTCCCACTTTTTCATTTTTGGCCAAAATTTAAATTTTTCTTTAAAATACATGATTTTAATTCAAAATTTATGACTCATGGAAATCAAGTTGTTTTTTCCATTGGTTTTAAAGTTTTTGAACAAAACGTAAAAAATAAAAAAATAAATAAAGTTGGTACGCTAACAGCACTTTGTTTTCGTTTATTTAAAAAAACGCTAGTTTAACGAGAAAACTAATACTTAATCGAAATCAACGTTCGATTTTGATTATACAGTGTAATTTTTTTCGAATTTCAAGAGATGTCGTTTTTTTGAAGATTTTGATTATACAGTGTAATTTTTTTCGAATTTCAAGAGATGTCGTTTTTTGAAGATTTGGATGAAAGTGGGAAGGCCCTTCGGAAGGAATACCCTTCCCATTTTTTCATTTTGGCAACATTTTAAATTTTGACAATCAACAAAAATCCATAATAATAATAAAATTGAACGCTGATTTCGAAAAAAGTTATTGGTTTTTTCGTTGTTTCACATTTCTAGTCATCTGGTACAGCACAATCACCCCACCAATGCCACCTGGTATCCACTGGGCCATAGCACTTCTTGACACTAGAGGCTAGAACCCCGTGGAATTCACGGGGCTAGATTTTACCTTATTATTAGATTTTTATGCCATACATTTACAAGTTTAACTGAGCAATGTAAGCCAAGGAATACGCCAAATGAACTCTAGCTACAGTGCTGCCCTCGGATGATCTTCTCCAAAAGCATTTCTTAAAGAATGACGCATAGTTTTTTACGTTGTCCCAAGGCAGTTTCAGCCGCCCTCGTAAAGACTTCTATTACGTTGGTTCCATTCAAAGCTGAACATTCGACAAAGTAGCTAGCTCCGATTTGCTTTGCGATACGACACCCATTCTGATAGGAAATCTGTAATATTATCAATTTTCGTTCCAGGGGGCTTTTTAAGAATTGTAAAAAAAGTCATAAAGTTTTTTTTAAATGTTAATACTCACAAAGACGCCCTCGCTTTCTGATGCATGTCTCATGTCCACTTTTGTACCTTAAACGAACAAAGACATCAACTCAATTCGTCGAATGGAAATAAAGGATTGCTTACCGACGAGGATGAACGGGGCATTGGGATAATGCTGGGTTAATTCGGGAATCCATTTAGCTGTCAAGTTGGTAAAAGAATTTTGACAGTTGACAGCGTAACAAACCACAAAAACGTCTGTCTATATGCATCATCGGTGTGAATCGGTAAGTATCAATTTTCAAAATTTGTAACGTCCATCTTACATTAGGATATGACAACACGCGTAGTCTGTCAAAGTCTTCCTGCCCGGCTGTATCCCAAATGTTCAGTACATACGTTTTACCATCAATATTAATATTTGTGAAGATCTGGTCCAACCTGTAAAAGTAAAAAAATGTAACTAAAAATCAATAACTGTAGGAAATCTTTTATGGTAGTATATACTAACACACTGGGGACGTATTCACGTGGAAAAGAGTGATGGACGAAGACGCTGCAAAGGCTCGTTTTTCCAACTGCCCCATCACCAACCAGCAGTACCTTAATGGAACGTTTTGCCATTTTCTTCTGTGTACGCAGTTCCAGGACGTCCTACTTAGCAAGATCGAACAAGCAGTTCAAATCGTAGCAAAGTTTGATATCGGTATGCCACACCATCGATACGTCTGTTGACGCTTACAGCTTCAAGAAAATTAAATACAACGGCCTGTGTGCTGCACTGCTTACTCTCCTTAAAGGAAAACCACAAAATAAGATTAATTTCAGTACGTCATGTTATAGTACTTCCGCATTTCGTAAATCTAAAACTACCATAGTTTGAATCATCAATCGTTACCTGCATGATCGTTGTTTTTCCTTGGTTACAGTTTACTCCAAAATCTTCTCGTAGTTCGTATATCAGAGCTTTCACTTCGAGCTAAAATTCCATATCTCCTACTGAAGCTTGAACCCTCCGACCTATAGTATCAACCCGAAGAATGCCCAGTAGGATCGAATTTAACATTTCTTGTTTTGCATTGTTAGCCCATCAACTTTTGAAACCAAATTCATTTTCACGAGAAAGCCTGGTGTGATATTACATCGGGGAATACGCATTCTATGTCAATGACGGTGTGTTATATGACAAGCTCCACCCGCTTTACCTAACTTCGCCCTTGGGTGAACCGTTTGCTTCATCAAACATCCTGCTTCGTCATACACAATGATACATGGTGGTTTTGCTTATCAAATAGTGCTTATCTCAACATTCCGCCTCCCGCCTCATTGATGCGCCCATATCCCTTCACAGTTCGCCGTTGTGAGACGTTAACGACATTTAAAGTGTGTTTCTCTCTGACGTCTAAAGACTAAACGTTAGATTTTTTTTCTGGCTTTTCTTTTTGACTCTGCCATAAGCACGCCAATTCGGAAAGGCGTAAAGTACCGTTGTGGTTTTTTGTCATACCAAACAATCTTTTCCGTCCGGATTTTCTTGCGCTTTGTTTAATGTGAGTGTTTAACTGGTAAACCCCTGATCCGGTTTCAACGACAGTAACTCTCCAGTTTTGACGACGATGAACCGGGATCGGCCATTAAAGATAACAGTTGTCGGTGACGGTACTGTGGGCAAAACTTGCATTCTCATTGTATACACCAAGAATATATTCCCTGTGCAATATGTTCCAACTGTGTAAGTTACAAAAACTTAGCAAAAGACTTACTCATTGAATTTCCCTTTTGGTCATACAAAAAAATTACGTAAAGATGCCATTATCGTGAGATAAGAAGGAAAGTATACTATGGCAATAAAATTATGCTTAACGAATGGGATTTTTCCTGATTAGATTCGACAACTTTTCGGACACCATTGAAGTAGACGGAAAATCGTACAATGTTTCTCTTTGGGATACTGCTGGCCAGGAAGACTACGAAAGACTGCGCATTCTCTCCTATCCTAATGTATTATTTCAGAACAGCATCTCTTATTGGCTGTGCTCTATACAAGACAAAATTAAAGGCAATAATGAAATATCTCTTTAAAAGACCGACGTGTTCCTATTGTGCTACGCTGTCAATAATCGGACGTCATTTAACCATGTCTCAACCAAATGGGTCCCAGAATTGAGGCATCACTGTCCTCATGCACCCATCGTCGTTGTTGGTACACTAGTAACACAGATGAAATTTTAACTGCTATGGAACTGTTTCTAT
Organism: Daphnia magna; assembly: GCF_020631705.1. NCBI lineage: Eukaryota > Metazoa > Arthropoda > Branchiopoda > Diplostraca > Daphniidae > Daphnia > Daphnia magna. Next base: position 5,236,362 of record NC_059182.1, read on the forward strand.
ACTTCGAATATCTTTAGGAGCAAAAATGGATGTCCGGAAAGAGGAATCGACTAACGAGGACTGTGTAACGAGTTTGAATTACTTTATACAGTACACCTCTTACAATTTCCAACGTTTTGGTTTACTTTGAAGGTTTCTTATGCTGAAGGTCTCAAGATGAGCAAGAAAATTGGCGTGTTCCTCGAGTGCTCCGCCAAAACGGGGGAGAATTTGAGACTGGTCTTCCAACAGGCCGTTCGGGCAGCTCTAAACAAACCAAAACCTAAAATGAGAAATTGCAGTCTGCTCTAATCCGACGATGTGCAGGCGAAATAACAGACAAATTCACGCAGAGTTAACCGGTCAAATAATAGATAAATATATTTCAATTCCAAATTTGTCCAACTTTTTGTGGCACTCTCTGATTGACTTTGCATTACAGTTGTTAAGAAAAATTGAGCTTCGTATAGTTCAGCTAAGTTGAAGTTTAATTAGCACAAGGTGCTCCCAACAGCAACGGAAAAGAAGACAAAAAAACAAAAGAATTTCAAAAAGTATTCTGAGCTACATTCTTGAATTCGTTTGTTCTTCTTGGATAACCTTTTATTTGTAGTTTTTGGATCTAAAATAAGCTTTCGTGGTTGTTTTTGCCTTTAAATGACGATTTCTGACGTTACAATTAAGAAAAATAACAACCTTTTTGGTGAAGAGGGATTTGGGTTTGTGGCCGGAAAACCGTAAATTGATACCAAGATCATTTCGTCACTAACTCAGCTGTTCTATTATCTACCAACGGCGGATATTTCTAGTCACATTGGGCGTAGTCAATTGACAATTTCACGACTCTTAACTTTGTTCAACAATCGGGTTGTGAGACTTTTACTTGTTCCCTCAAGAAACTAGCGAATTTTTTAACTTTTTCCCGGAATATTACCCCAATAAAGTTTTTAGATCCTACCGAAATGAATCGAGTTCGGCCGATAAAGATTACTGTCGTCGGGGACGGTATGGTGGGGAAAACGTGCATTCTCATTGTGTATACGAAGAAAGAATTTCCTGAGTTACACGTTCCGACCGTGTAAGTTTGATCTGGAAATTTGGTACACAATCTAGAGTGAATTTACGATCTTTTTCTAAGTGGAAACGATGGCGTAGTTGACGAAGACTAGAGCAAAAAATAAAAATTGCCTGTCATGATCGTAGTAAAATTAAAACATTACTCTGTTCAAGGTTTGACAACTATTCCGGTACGATCGAAGTTGATGGATATCCTTATAACATTTCACTGTGGGACACAGCCGGCCAGGAAGAATATAAAAATCTTCGCATCCTTTCCTATCCTAATGTAAGTCAGCTTTTTTAAACACTTTACTGTATCAATTACTCTGGAGTGAATCAAAAGGCATTAAATGACAGCTAATTGTTTTCGAAGACGGACGTGTTCTTACTTTGCTACGCAGTTAGCCATCGGCCTTCTTTTGAAAACATTGTACAAAAGTGGATCCCTGAGCTGAAGCACTACTGTCCTCACACATCCATCATCCTTGTCGGTATAAAAACATAAGTCAGTCGGAATACGATAGGGTTCTTTATCATTCAAATTTCTGTAGGAACGAAGGCGGACATCCGGAAAGACCATGGATCGACTAATACACAATGTGTATGGTTCAACATTTTTCTTTTTGTTTAATTGATTTGAACAATTTTCTTATCTTCAAAGGTAACTACATTTGAGGGTAGAGAATTGAGCAAGAAGTTCCAGATCAATGGTTTTTACGAATGCTCGGCAAAAACAGGGAAAATTTAGTACAAATTTTCGAAGAGGCCATCCGAATTGCTATAAATAAACCGAAACAAAAGCCGTCCAGGTGTGACCTTCTCTAAATCATCAAACATAAGTCAACTACCTACGGAGAAGATCATTATACCCGGAACGGAATAAACGGAAACACAAAAGGAAGGACAAGGAAAGTAAAAAGAGAATAAAAAAAAATCCTTGATTAATAATAACTGCAAATTACCGTTAAAATCGCACCTGGCTTATGATAAATAAAAATGTCTTAAATCAACCTTAGTCAGCGTTGCGTTGCGACAGAACTTTTCAGTGGTATACGCTGAGACCAACATTGATTAGTGAACAAATTTGCAGTAATGTAGACTTTAAAAAACGTCGGAAGTTAAACATTTTTTCGCAGAGATCTACTCCAGTGTGCGGCAAATCTAAACTACGACCGGCTTTTCTCGTAAAAATAGACACAATAACCGAGATTGATCAGCACAATTCACAACATGCCGTAAAAACGAAGTGGTGTTGTGACTTGTGAGATGGTAGCTTCGCAAATTTCACCGTTTCTCGTGGTTATTAAAAAAAGGGTCACTAAGCTAACACGGTCTAACAACATCGACTTTGTTATGTGCTTTTGCTAGACATGCTCTTAAAAGTAAGGTTAAATAATTCTAAATGACTTACTGCTATTAGAATCAACTGAGAAAGAATCTGCAATCCAAAGGTGCACGATGCGCGATACCAGACAACCACATTCAACCTGAAGTGAAGTAAATTAACGAAAATGAAAACTTTTGTTTCATTAACTTGACCGAATGTATTCATACAAACTAGTGAAAAGACGCATAACACTTCTGTATTTGTCAGCTTACGTGGATCCTTATAAATTCATCTTACGGCCTTCAATACTTAGGATAGCATTGTTAGGTCCTTTGCTCTTCCCACCTTTCATCCGGCTGTATTCTTGAATTCGTTTTTCCATCTTGGACAACGTTTTCTTCGACGTCTATTGGATTAGAGAACGCAACATTATCTGGATGATAATTTACTAAAGCAAAAATAAACGTGATTGTTCTTACTCTTGACATGTCGACTTCTGAAGTCCATTTGGGACGGACAACGTAATCTTTAGTGGACGGTTGCGGTACCCGTGCTCTCGGCACCCAATTGGGGTCTCCAGGTCGTACAGATCTAGTGCCAATTTCACAATCTAATAATCTAAACATGATCATAGAATAATATCTTGTAATTGTATTACGTTTCTTCCTCTTGCATGGCTTTCGAGATGTCCTTTGATGCCGCAGTTTCAGCGGCTTGCTGACGTACCTTAGGCAGTTGCTCTAAGTCTCTTTGCTCTCGCTCTTCCCGGCTCAAAGCTGTCATGTAAAAAACACACAAATATTAGTGCATAAAAAGTTCAATACTAACCAGATCAACAATACACATAATAATCCATTCTAATTAATTTCTTAAGAGGTTGAGGCAAATCGTAAACACCTGAGTATTGAGCACTCGCAAAGTAGGCGAGCACTCACCCAGGGACGACCTATACCTCTCCAAAGATTAGCACCGTATGCACGAGGCTTACGTATGTAGCCAAGCGTCACCAAGGCTTATTATTTTCCTTACTCATTAGTTTAAGGCACAAAATTGTATAGCTTTCCCTCTGAACTTGTACTTTTCCGTTTGCAAAACTACGATGGTAATGTCTGCGTCATAATTTGCAAAATTTTAAAAAGACGTTGCAAGTAACGTAAACGAAACGAGGGGCAACGCAGACCTTAGCATGAACAGAACAAAGTTCATTTTTAATTAGTAGGTGAAACCGTACCATTCGGAAATAAGAAATAAAAGTAAGCGTTTTTCTTGCATTATTTGTACGTATGTACCAATACCGCAACAGGTATGAAAAAAACCCTACCCCTCCCCGAGAAAATTTTGCGGTTGCCAAATTGACAATAAATTTCACATTACCTTTAAAATCCGTCGTTAGGTTGAAAATCGGTCGAGCCCATTCGCTGATGAGTCTGCCAGCCTTTTCCTTGTTCTCCTTGGTTTCTTTGGGATGCTTACACAGGTACATTACTGCCTTGCCAATACCGGACTGTTTCAGCGCCCCTTGATCCAGAGGTGGAAACTAGGAATAAATAACAGGCAAAATACTTTAAGAATTCATTATCATCAGAAAAAAGTATACGATTTTTACTTCTTGCAGCATTGTGAGAATTTGCTCTCGGATTTTTAGTGCCGGAAGACTGCGATCCGGCATTGGGGCAAGCCAATCCGTCAACACGTTTAATATATTGTGCTCGATGAATGCCATCTGTAAGTCGTGTTTCCGTAGCTGTGCAATAACGGTCGGAAGAAGAGAGATTTTCTTTGTTGCAGGCTTTCGAACTTTGTTGAATTCTCGATCCTCCTTCAAGCGAATAGTTTTAGAATGTCAGCAAGCCAAAAACGATTTTCACCAACTAAGATAATCAAGCAAAGATATATTACCTCCGAGGCGACTTTCATCTGTTGAATCATATGAGCAATCAAGTCATCGTTATCGTTGATGATATCGACGTCTTTGCGTTTGCGCTTCCTTTTTCATCCTTTTTACGAGCCATCATAAGATCAAAATCCGAAACAAACTCAGCCCTATTTAAGTGAGTGTTAGATTAAGACAAAGATTTTCGGCGAATATGTTGGATGACTCTTACCTTTGATCATCTTGATTATCTGAATCACTGTCTTGCTCCCTGTCAGAAACCTTTTGGGCTGGCAGCTCACTGTCATCCTTTTTCGGAGCTTCGTCACCAGAATCACCAAACACATCTTCCAATGCTTTTTTGTCTTTTTCGTTTCGGACACTACCTTCTTCGTCGCTTGAATCTCCAGCTGGGCGAGCAATACGCGACTTGCTTTTTCCCTTCTTTTTGGAGTTTCCAGGACCGTCGGAATCACTGCCACTTCTACTGCCTAGCTTACGCTTACGAGAGCCAGCTCCTCTACTGTTCACGCTCGAAGCCGATGATGATCTGGATCGGGAGGATCCTGATCTTGATCTAGACCTTGAACCTTTAGATCTTGAGCCTTCAACGAGTAATTTTCACATTGATGAAATAGGTTCAATAGAAATCTCAAACATCAATCCTTACGAGAGCGTGATTTCGAACGGCTACTGGACCTCGAGCGAGAGCCAGATCTTGAACGTGATTTAGATGATCGACGTGAAGAGCGAGATCTCGAACGGGAGGAACGAGAACCTGACCTCGATCTTGATCTAGATACTAGAGAATTCGTTAAGACGGAATGATTGTTATAGTAAGAACGGTATTTGTTCCTCGTCAGAATTGTTTACGAATACCTTTCCGAGATATTGATTTGGAGCGACTTCGGGATCTTGAAACGGAACGCGATTTAGAGCGTGACTTCGACGAACGACGTGACGAACGTGAGCCGGATCTAGAACGAGATCCAGACTTTGACCTTGGCAAGGAAGGAGATCTTGATCTTGAATGGGATTTAGAAGGTGATGGTGAGCGACTCCTGGAGGCTTTTTTCAAATGAGGTGATTGAGATGCACCATCATCTTTTGCATTGCCTATGATTCAAGGTAATTCTACATATGGTAAGCACAGAGCATAAATGAGTTAAATACCTACCAGAATTATCAGTCTCATCCTCTAGTCTTTTCTTTTCTGTTGGCATTGAATCGTTTCCATCATTTCCCAAGCCTTCATCTTTAGAGTTCTCTTCTGCAGCATTCTTAGTATTAGAGTCAGATGTATCTACAGAGTTTTCCATACCCTAAAAAGATTTCAAATGGAAATAAGAAATCTGAATTTCGAACATACCTACTGTTGTTCATGATTTAATTGTCCATGATGACATAAATGACCAAAACAGAGTTCTAGTTCTAATTTTAGTTTTAGTTTTTTTAATCCGGTGGCAGAGTGATTGGACGCGAATAAGTAACTGTTGTTCATGATTTAATTGTCCATGATGACATAAATGACCAAAACAGAGTTCTAGTTCTAATTTTAGTTTTAGTTTTTTTTATCCGGTGGCAGAGTGATTGGACGCGAATAAGTAACTGTAGTTCCTTCTCAAAGCCTAGAAACTAATTATGATGTCTAGCTTACCGTAGTTATGACTGATCGAAGGTAAATGCCAAGTTAAAATTACGAAACAGAAAAATGAAGACGAAACTTGACAAACTTCGGCAATGCCCCCAAACAACTTCGCATTGAGCAAAAACGCCTCACATGGACACTAGGTGGGGATGTTGGCTTGACAGTTAGTAACTGGTAACAAAAGTCATAAACAACAACTTCGAAATAATCTCAGGATAATTCTCGTAAACCAGGCGTATCGAAGCCTTTTACGTAAAATAATTTAACTGAATAATCATGTCTACAAAATCCCTCGTGATGCCCAAGTAATTCAAGCTATACTAAAGGATATGGGCATCATTGAATACGAACCTCGCGTGATCAATCAACTGTTAGAATTCATATACCGTATGTTTGGAATAAGGTCTTTTTAATAATTTAATTTAAACATTGTATGCTATTTGAAAGGGTATGTAACTACTGTTCTTGATGATGCTAAGGCATACGCAAACCATGCCAAGAAAAAGGGCATAGATTTGGATGATGTCAAACTTGCTGTCTCAATGCAAATGGAGCAATCATTCACCTCACCACCACCACGTGAAGTAACACTGAATTACATTATTGCTATTATGTTTGATTGCAACAGTGAAGTTTTTGCTTTTAATTTAGATTCTCGTGGAAGTTGCAAGGTCAAAAAATAGCATACCCTTTACCCTCTGTCAAACCCCATTGTGGCATTCGTCTGCCACCTGACTGCCATTGCCTTGCTGCATGCAACTATAAGTTAAAGACGATTAAGAAAACATTACCAAAATCATCCATGGCTCTCAGTGGATCAACTCCGGGGTCGCGAATGGGAATGCTTGGTGCTGGAAGAGCTGTGCATCGACCAAGTTCACCTGCCGTTCGCGTTACTACTATTAATGCAGGAACCCCAAGTACTCCTCGTCCTTTGGTGAAGATTAACACCGGTTCTACAAGTACTCCTGCCAATGTTCCCAAGATTCAGATCGCCTTTCCGGCGCAGCCCAATCAGCCAGCAGAGAAAATGGATATGGATGCTCGTGGAGTAAAACGTGAAAGAGAAGATGATGATTACGACGCTGCGTAGAAATTCTGTTATTCGTCTGGTTTCACATTTCAATGAAATTCTTCTAAGCGTGGTTTATGATAAGACTAATAAATAAGTTAACATCATAATATCATCGTCAGTTCACCTTATTCTAACTGAAAACGAAGATTTGCATTCCTCGTGTAATATGCATACCAGACGTACATAAGCAAAATGATTAACTTGAAAATTAACCGGCTTACACATTTGACAAGCAAATGAGTCTCGATGGACAAACGATCAAAGGAACACAATGGAACGACTGACGAGGCAAAAATCAGCTTGGTTTGATAATAAAAATTTTAGGTTGAAAACTGCTAGGCAGAATTGATCATGTTGAACTTATAAAGGGAAGGGCGGATTGTTAAAATGTATGAGAAAAGTAGTGAGGGAATTCCATGTGCTCGTCGAACTTCTCAGTATTAACCGCTGCAAATGTAAACAGCAATTATTCGCAACCAGGTGGTACTAGGTCTTCATCGTCGTCACCACCTCCTCCATCATCCCATTTACTTCCTACTTTACGACGCTCAGATTGGGTGGATGCAGCTAGCGTGATCGAGGGGCAGGAACAGGACCAGGTTTCTCATCACGAACTGGACTTCTTTGCTGCATATCTCTTTCTCTACTTTGGCGTTCATTTCGATGCTGTTCCTGATCATTGCGACCGTGTGGGCTAGTATCCCTAGTATCCCTAGTTTCCCTATTATCCCTATTATCCCTAGCATCTCTAGCATCTCTAGTATCTCTACCATCCCGATCTCTGCCACGATAGTTGTCCTGGCGGCTGCGAGATCGGCTGCGGGATGGACTTCGACTGACACTTCGACTGTAGCTGCGTGAGCGGCTGCGAGATCGGGATCGACTGCGACTTCGGCTACGCGAATAGGATCGTTGCATTTGCTGTTGCCAATAACCGCCTCTATTACGGCCTCGATGGCGGCGATTATCGTATCCACCTACAAATCGTTACATCATTACATACTCAAATTTCCAAAATAGAAATTAATACCTTGATTGTTGTTGTTGTGATACGGTCGGTTATTGTAGGGCCGATTGTTATAGCCTCCACGGTTATTGTTATAGTTGTTATTCCATCCACGACCACGGTTCTGGAATCCACCACCGCGTTGTGGATAGCGCCCACCTCGATGATGATAATTTTGGTTCGGATGGCGATTTCCCCCACGATAACGCTGATTCTGGTGGCGTCTATCGCCAGAATGGGATCGCGATCGTCTGCGACGGTACGACCCAGAACGGGATCGAGAACGAGAACCAGATCGCGAACCTGACCTTCCACGACTGCGGCTTCGGGATTGGCTACGAGAGCGACGGCGCTGAGAACGCGAACGAGACCGACTACCTCCGCGCTCTTTGTCTTGATTAATCTGCAAGGTATTTTCGCATATCAAAATGCGATCTGAATATTTCGCTCATAAATTTACACACCTCTGACTGAGTTTGCTCATTGGCTTTTGGCGGGCTAACCGGTTTCGGCGCAGCTTGACGAGGGCCAGGACCAAACAATCCAAAAGACTGAATTTTGAAAGAGACTTTGTCCTCCCCTGATAAAATAAATAGTTTTAAATTGTAGGTATGTCGAGAGAAGAAAAAAAAAAAGGGAAAAAAAAAACAAACAAGACACAAGCAAACGGAAAGGAATAAAATAAAAAATAAAATCTGAATTACTGAAGTCACCTGGCGGAAGTTCCTCTTCCTGTTCAACGGGTGCTAGCTGAGGCAGAGGAGCCCTTTTTTCCTCTTTCATGTATACCATACGACTTTCTTCCACTTCGGGTTCATCATCTCCACGTCCCAATTTCACTTTCAGAGCCATTGGTCTCCATTTTCCAGGATAGTCGTCATCATCACCGGAGTTGCCTCCAGCTTGTGCAGACATAGCCGCGGCTCCTGGTGTAGGCACGTAAGACGGGGGTGGAACGGGCTCGGGTTTTAAATTCAATTTCGAATCATTTCCACGCAATAAACCGGCAGCTGCCGCAAGATCTTCAAGGGCTTTCTTAGCCTTTCGTTTTTTCCTCTCCAGTTCGGAATCCGATGAACTAAAAACAGCGTATTGCGTTACAATAAAATGAAAACATGACGGTATCTCTAATGGGAAAGTCCATTTACCTGCCCGAAGATGTAGAAGAATCGCTAGAATTGGAGGAATGCCTCTTACGTTTCTTCTTCTTCTTTGAGGTCTCCTTAGCTGTTAGCTTATTATAAACAGCACTAAGTTTTGCCTCTAGCTCACCAAGTTCATCCAATCCAGACAAGCTACAGAGAGAAAAAAAATAGATAAAAAATGAATGACATAACCGAGCTTTACATTTAACATGATCAACTCACTTGGGAGAAAGTTGTTTATCGGAATCTTCATCTTCAGAGCCCTTCTTTTTCTTCTTGTGCTTTTTCTCCTTATTTTTATCACGTTTACCATCCTCTGAAAAATAAATTTTCAAGTTAATTCAGATTCTTGTATTAAATTAGGAGACCATAATTACTTTTTTTCTTATCTTTGCTACGATCTTTCTTTTTCTTCTTCTTTTTATCTTTCTCTTTCTCCTCTTTCTTATCTCCATCTTTACCTCTGTTAATAAAATTTTGAATAAGAAAAAGTTTAATCAACGGGTTCTGAAAGCGCGATAACCACTAGTCAATAAGAATCTTTTTACCCTTTACCGACGCGCTGCAAAAACAATTCCACTTTTTTCTCATACTCTTCATTGAGAGCTGTTCGCTGGATGAAACTCTGAACTTCCTTCTCGTAGCCAACAGTTTGACCTGGAACACCAGACGCGCCACCAGAAGAAGCATACCCGGCAAATGTTGGCGGTGGCGGATTTCCACCGAGTGAACCTAAATAAATGTTCATGAGAAATGTTTAGGTAAACAGTTCCAGCTAACCATAAAGTACATGTCACTAACCAAAAGCAGGTGGCGGTACAGGATGTGGCTGAGTTGAAATTGACGGGTATTCTGTTGATGGGTAAAACGAGGCTGCTTGATTTATGGGTCCTGCCTGCCCAGCATCACCAGCTGAAGTGGCACTGTTTGATGGGTTCAATTGAGCCATTTTCTTACTGAAAGGTGAAAGCGAAGGCTCGCGTTTGGACTTTTTCGAACGTCGAGATTTCTTGGATCGTGAACGACCTCGAGATGAATCTGAACCAGATGAAGAAAAACGACTGGAGGACGAACTTCCACTTTTCGAGCTACTACTGCTGCTTCCACGCTTTCCTCGTTTACGATGTCGACGTGATTTGCGCCCCTCTTCTTTCTGTCCAGTTTCTTCCGTAGCCTTACCCGTTGTTGCTTTAACGGCAGACCCGTTTTCCATATCCAGAAAATCAATGTTGAAGTTAGGCCGCTGGCGATTCTTAGACAAGCGTTGAAGTGAAGAACGAGCTTCGGTATGATTAGGATTGATACTCAGGCATTTCTGGTAAAGTTGAACTGCCGTATCTAGATTCTTTTCATCCTCATACCTTAAACAAAAATAAATGAATAAATTATCCTTGCATATTTAATTGTTTTTTAAGAAATTTCGAAAATCTATAAACATTAAAGAAGTTTCTAAAATCCGACCAAAAGACTACAAAGGAAAAAAAATTTTCCTTACTGTTTAGCGTACGCGACAAGCGTCTCCGATAGATAGTTAGTTGCGTTCGCATGATTGGGGCGTTCGCTCAGTGCTGCTTCGAAATCAGTTATAGCTTTGTCATAGCTCCCTCTATTAGCGTACCTGTTAAAAAATTTCAATAAATGAAGGGAAAAGGGTGAAAACTGATACTCTTCAGAAATCCAGCATTGAGTTCTGGAACCATTAAAGTAAAGTAATGAAGATTAAGCCGTTAATCATAACAACAAAGGGACATGAAGCGATGCTGGAGTGGACGACCGAAAGTTCACAGCTTATCACACAACTCTTCATCAATTCCATGTTGAAAATGAGGCAACAAACATCATAACTGTTTCGTCATGGTTTGGAACAAAGCCCCGAAGTTCACTAAATATCTTGATCGTTATTCACTTTTGTCTTTATATCACCTGATAGTCTTGGCTAGGCGAGGAATAGAATGTTTCGTTAGGATGTAAATCATGAAATACGACGGATACTGACACACGCTTCGTTCAATTTCAGGTGGTTCCAGTCTCAACGAAAGCTGAACCTGTTTGTTCTCTTTATCTCTCTCCCTTTCGATTTATACAAAGGAACATAATTTCCATTGATGGATTTTTGGGCAAAAAATTTTACAACGGTCGCAGCTTGGATTTTAAATACGGTAGAAACAAAGATTTACCCTGTGCATGGTAATGATAACGTAGATTAATTGACGTCATTCCCAATAAAACAGAATATTTATGTATAAATAAGTATAGCTATGCCACAAACCCTAAATGAAAAAGACGACTTACAGAGCGCCTCGTGCCACCAATCCCTCGATATTAACTGCGTCGATGTGTAGAGCTTTGTTCAGACATTGAAACGCCTCAGTTTCTAGTCCAGCTTTGAAGTATTTGATGCCTTCAGCCACGCTTTTAGTAGCCCATTTGCTATTTTGACTCCTACGAAGTTCATCTGCATAATCACTCCCTTCGACTGGGGCACTGCATTAAAATGGAGAAATTAATTAAATTGCGGAAACGTTCGGCGAAACTTAAAGCATTACTTCAATCCTTTTAAGAATGAATCTGAAGCAGCAGAAGACAGATCTAATCCAAGCGAGTTGGACAAATGTTCAATCGCGCTAGGATTACGGAAGGTCCGGTTACTCTGCAAGCATTCCTCGTATGACTTCCCAGTGAGATCAACCATGGTTCTACATTTTCCGGTAAATTACGTATTAAGCTTAAATCCAAAATAAAGAAGAAAGTGATTTACTAACTTGTAAGATTTTGGTAAATCCTCCTTAGTAATAACACCAAGTTGTAAGTCAGACTGTTCAGCTGATTGGTGCAATCCTTTCATCCCACAATTAAGTTTCTCATTATCAGCATTAATGTCTAACACTTCACAGCGGATCAGATCTCCAGTGTTAAACGCGCCATCTTTGCGGTCAGAAGCTGCATTAAATTGATCTGGATGGACAGAGCCCTAGGAGAGAGGAAAAATCGTGTTCAACCACCTATCTTTTTACGCCAAAAACCTAGCTTTTTCGATTTCAAAAATCATACCTTTATAGCTAGTTCCCGAACGTCTCGCAATATCGTAGTTCCCTCGGTTGCAACTACACGAAACACGAGGCCATGGAAAGTCTTTTGTTGGACCTGGCCAATCAGGACATCCCCAACTTTGATGGACTATTGGAAAGAGTTTCCCATAAAGTCTCACAAATGTAACTATTATAATGCAAACTTACATGAAAAAAGTTTGTTCGTGCTTCGTTTTTGTCAAAGTGGCAAAATGACTCAGAGAGGGGGCATCAATGGGAAGAAATCTAGAAAGATTAGATTATACACTAATTAAAAAATGATCTCACAATTTCATGGCCTTCATCCTCAAGGGTACATCTGGTTTCTAAATTCACAGCTAAAAATATAAGAAATGAAAATTCAAAAGAATTGCCTTCATCTTGCAATTTCGATCCACAACAGACAGTGTCTTTAGGCTTTTTTTCTGCCTTGTACAACTGATGAGCTTTGTCCACAATGAACTGATGCAACCTTATCCTTTTTCCACGTTCTTGAAACCTGAAAACGCAGATTCAACAATCATCAATATAATAAAGACAACAGCTGTTGTTGTAAACATACCCTAGATCTTTGGAGCGATTTTGATAAACTTGGTAATCAATATCTCTCGATGACACAACTTGCAGGAAGCAACTCCCGTTCATTTTCCCAAAGCTTTGTCAATTGCTGACCATGGAAGTTAAGTGTTTGAACAACCAATTCAGGATCCATGATGCCTGAATGTGGTAAGAGTCAAATAAATCTGGAAAGAAGAAAGCAGAATGAGTGGTAAATATTTAAACATGCTCCCTAATGTAGCAACACAAGCTTGAAGTAAAATGACGGTAGGGTTTCCGTACGAGATAAGGTTATAAAGTATAATATACTCTGAAGGAAAAATTACCTTATTCGTCTGACGATTAGATTATTTGTTAAAATTTGACAAAGCTAAAAAAAAACGACAGCGTCACAAATACCAGACAGATAGGACGCAGAGGAAACGCAGTTCTGAAACAAAAATCAATCGGGCGGATGTTGATGCTACGTTGCCGCTTGGTTTTATTCTTACAGATGTCATTTGTTTTTCTTAATCACCGCCAAGTTTGAAGTTTGAAGGACTTCTTGTCTATCGTTAGCATCGAATTTGTACTTTTACAGAATATCCGAGTTTGATTGTTCCACATTGATGCATTACTTACTAGATTTATATAAAGGCTTCTTTAGAATAAACCTAGTTGTTTTAGCTTTGTACACACGCAAATGTTGGCAATTGGCATTTAAGTGAGTGGTGGAATCTTAATTAGATATGTGTTTTACCCATAATAAGGCCAATAAAACTTTGGTTTTCGCCTTGCATATGGATCACGGATAGCGTATAACAAGACTTAGGATACACGTTTTATAATGGACTGTATAAGTGTATATTCATGTGATCAATAACTACTTGATTGACAAATTAGGCAGGAATTTCTACTTCCAGTCATACAGTGCATTGCACTACATAAAGCTCCCGTTATGAAAGTGTCTAAATCTTGAGCTTGGTAGCCAACTGTTCGACCGCTTTAGTTGCATTGTGAATGCAGTCATTGACTGAGACTCCGTCGAAAGAAGCACCGATTAAAACAAGGCCTAGTCGGTTATCGTCGACATACCGGCGAATTTTCTCCACCCGATCGCAATGGCCGACAATGTATTGCGGAATACTGAACACAATAGTCAAAATTAAAGATGACTTCTCAGATTATAATACATGTCTTACCATTGTCGTAGAATGTGAACTTGGGCACGAGCTGGCGGATCGCTAATACCGAGTACCGATTGCAATTGTCCAAGAGCTATTTTTAACAATGCTTCTTCGTTTACATGGTCACCAAATAAGCTTTTAAACCATTTTCCACCCATCATCGCGGTTAGTATAGTTCGATCGCCTTGAGGAAAACTGCATGTATCATAGACCACCCCTAGTAGCGGTGAGTTTTGAGACGAGGGCACTAGAAAACCGAATGCATCATGGTCCAACCGTTGACCAGTCCATTCCAAATTGACTAGTCCCACCGTGACGGAATCAATAGATTTAAGTAATTTGGCCAAGGTAGGATGGGCCTTTTCTACTAATTCAGATAATTTGAATGATGGCAACGCACTAATCACATTGCAACAATGCAGTTCTTCTTCGCCGGATCGCACTACAAGACTACCGTCTTTTCGAACTTCTAGATCTGGCAATATTTATGATTAATACAACATCTAAAAGGAAGTTGATTCTGTCTAATCTAAATTTACCTGTGCAGGGAGATTCAACATATAATTCTACACCAGCGTTTGTAACTTTTTCAACTAGACTTTCTGGGAGGGACTGTAAGCCTCCTTGCAAACTCCCACACTGGCCACCGCTCCAACTGAGCTTTTTTCCTAAATCCGAAACATGGTACGTGGGGGTGGAGGTTTTCATGCTGATTGGTCAGTAAACCAAACGTTATACGGCCATATTTTTGCTCAGCCTCCTTAAGCGATTTCAGCAAGAACTTTACACTGATCTCCTTGGCATCACCAGCGCACACCCCGCGCACCAATGGGTCAATGGCAAATTCTGCTATGTCCGGTCCAAGACGACGTGAAACGAAATCAAACATAGATTCGTCATCTTTGGAACTTTTGCTTGTAAAGAGGTCACGGAGACCAGCTGCAAGTAAGGGTTTGTAGAAAGGGGGGGTGGTTTTGAACAAAGCAGATAACTGCGTCGGTAATCGGATTAGTTTAGAATCAACGTAAACGTAACGATTAAGAGAAGAGGGATGGCCATAGGGAACATTAATAACTTGTTCTTGAAGTCCAAGTTCCTGTACAAGATTTAATGTGGTTATTCCTGACTCTCCAACAGGTCTTAGTGTTCGTGGACCATGTTCGTACACAACACCGTCTTCATTCCTGCTGCTATGTATCCAACCTCCTAAACGACTGGCTGCTTGAAAAGTACAATACGCTTGGGGGCAGGATGAATTTGGGATAACTTGTATGCTGCTGCTAAGCCACTTATACCACCACCAAGGATTGCCACTGTTCCTGAAGAACCCATTTCTAGAACAAACCAATATTGTCAGAAAGTAATATAAATTGCTCAAGTTGACTAGGTAATAAAAACACACTTGGAAGCATTTTGAAAAATTAAATGGCCAAATCTCAAATGTAATTTAGAACTGTATGTAAATAATTATTATAATATCCTTTAGTTATTATAAAATCAGATAAAATATTAAAAATGGGAATAGATTTAAGAATTTGAAGTTTGAAAAGCAAAATAGGAACTTAGGAAAACTGCTTGCATAGAGCATACCTACTATTTAAGAACAACGTGCTGAAGCAAATGATCACGATGAAGTGTTATTTCCGATGTCTTACAATCTAGATAACCCTCCACGTGAGTTCATAATGTCATCAAACGAGAGATAGCCCGTTTGTTTATTTTTTTGTTTTTTTTTTGTTTTTAGGGGCGCTGAAGAATCCCTCTGGTGGCCAGATCCGTTTGTTTATAAATAGGAATCAGATACGCCGGCTGTCGAATATTATTCAAACCCCCTCTATTGGATTTTTAACGCGGTTTTTACGGTTGCATACCTGCAATTTTTGCTGTGATGGTTTAATAAGTAGGCTATGGATTTTTTTTTGCAAAGTTTCTACAAGATTTATTATACGAGATTCAAAACATCTCATTAACAAATACACGGTACAAATTATTTAGGTAATGGTTGGTTTCGTCCAAAAAAAAAAAAAAACGAAAAAAAAAAAAACTATTTTACTGGCTTATTTTTATACTGCCCTGTACAATGTTTATTCTTAACTCAGATACATTGATAACATCACGAAACATGCTCAAGTATTCCTTGTGCGATAAGCAACTCACACTGGACACGAGGCAATAAGTGTAAGCTATTTTTCTTCAATACAACAATATCCCCATCCTCAGGTTTCAAACTCCCCAAATTCAGTGATGCATTTAACCTGTACATACAAGTTCTTTGGTGGTTTCAGGTTCTGAGTGAGATCAAGTGAATAACTACCTTCACCTATAGATTTCATATATGCTGCAAGGGATTTGTTGTATTTCATGAAGAACTGAGCTTCAGGCTCACAGATGTTTGCCTTTATATCTGCAGGAAGGACTGAACCAAAATGCCAGCGATGTTCTTTTATTCTTTCAAGTCTGTTATAAAGGTAGGCCATCAAACACCTAAAACAATATGTAATAAACTGATAATAATAAATATTTTCATTTTCCAAGTTTACCTCTTATTTCTTTCTAGAGCACAGTGCCGAATATGCACTGAAGTAATGTATTCTGACTCCCCTGCTACAGCAGAGCTCCTGGAGAAATACATTATTATTCACCTTCTTTCTTCATTTGATTTCTTTCATATGAGCTTACGCATCTCTTTGATTTTCTTCAAACAAAGCTCTCATCTCCTCCAGTACCTGGCGAACTCCATCTTCCTGCCAGAAAGTCGGTTAGAAACAGGAAATAAATGTTTTCAGAGGATAAAAGAAGTTGGGTTACGTTGAAGGGTGGAAGAAAGTCTTTTGCTCTTTCGAGTTCCTGTATGAGCTCAACTCCTTTTTGAGCGAACATTTTGACGTAACGATGATTCCTTCAACCATCACTTTATAAACAAAAAAAAGGACGGCGACTTTGGCGGGAACAGGGATTACTTAATTCTCATGGCCCATCGCACCACAACAAAGCTAAATTTTTAGCAGCGATTGGCTCCGTACAGGTTGCTAGCGCCACCGGTGGCTGAAAGATGCACACAGTTGCAGAAAACCAGAAATGCAGACAGCCAGACACTTCTGTCACTGCCTCACTGTATTTAAAGTTTTAAACCAACAAATATTGACTCTAATGCTTTTTTATTTGATTTTAATAATTTGTGCAGAAATATTTTTATAACTTCCTTGTTCAATCTTCAAACGAGGCTCCATCCATAGTAGCAGGAATGCTGTCCCGAATCGACACAAAAGCGTTTTGTTTTCTAAGATGGCTGATAACACAACGTTGTGAATAGTATAACCAATTTCTTTAAACAAACCGTGCGTACGAACCTTACGTAACTGTTAATATCAGGCAACCCTAATCCAAAAATATGGAGTAAAGATCTTGAAACTCAGAGTAAATTATTATGTCAATTTAGGTTATATATTTAAGTTGTCGCGCCAAAACCTCCGTGCTAGATTTTTTTCCTTGTGGAAGTGGGAAAATATTTTCTAACGGACAAGAATGAACAAATGCAATTCTTTGAAGATCGCTTATAGGACTGTGATTTCTTCATGTGCCAAACACAGAACATGCTATAATATATGAAACAAAGTAGTTAGTCACAATGTATCATCGGGATACTTGTCCAGTATTTTTCTCTGAAGCAACCGAACAATGACGCCCGAAGGGAACGTGTCAGTCGAGAATATCTATATATCTCTTATAGAAGGTAAGTCATTGGGACAAACGATTCAAATGCGTGAGCATAACAAATGGATGGCGAGAATTGACTAGGTTGCTTGATAACGGGTCAAGCGGAAGAAGCGTGGAATGTCACTATTCTGAAGACAATTCGGGTTGTTCTATTAGGGATTCGCGCTGTTCTCCGTCGTCAGTATCGTTCATAAACCGGTTTCTATCAACGAAAATCCAAGATCTTTGAATGACCAACGGAATGAAAAATTGAAATACAAAGAATTTACCTATTGCGTGAACGGCAAGAATCAATGATGCGGTTGAGTAGCTGAGCAACGGGGTCCCACTCTTCCCAGTGAGACAAAAGCGTGACAGCAAAGAAGGTGAGAAACATCGGAATGGAACCGATGTAGAACAAGAATGGATAGGAAATGTGTTTGACCGCCACATCAGCCAGCATCGACAGAGGGATAGTCAGACTCATGGCCAATGTGGCAATTAGCGATGACGTCAGAAAGCAGCCCCTAAAATTTTGATAACTTTAAGTAAATTTCTACAGCCTCCCGTTTAATTTTCTTCTATGCGAAACTTTGAACACATCCTTTTGGCCGAAGACGACGCACAGTGTTGGCCTAAACAGCATTTTTGAAATAGTATTGAATATTTTTCGAGCTCTTCCTCATACTATGCCTAACAGGCTAGCACTATGCGGAAAAAGTTTCGTTTCCTTGTGTCTCAAAGATAATCATAGAAGAAAATTACAAGCATGATTGTACGTGAGCAAGTGAATTAAACGCGAAGTATCAGACATTCTATTCTATGTATGCTACTAGGAACACTTTTACCATAGCCATAGAAACTCCGAGAGAACGGTGCCAATAAGTCCGTTCAACGCAATGTACAACCACTGCTGCTGTGTTGGCCATACAAATATTTCCAGTTTGGTAGCATGGAGGATGAAGAAGGATGGCCACATCACGATAGTGTTTATAAGTCCAACGAAGCCTGCGAAGTTAAAACAAATTCACTTATCGCTCTAACAACTTTTCTAGTCAATAAATACCGAAAAACATTGGAATGCTCATTTTATCTTCGTGGTCAACACGACGTTTTAATAGCACCAGGTAGGCGGCATAGCACATGGAGCCAGCTAAAGCCCATCCTGCACCCACAGGAATAGACTTTTCTACCTTTAAATCCGACAGGCCTAACTAGAACAACTCCAGCTATACTGAAAACAACTGCGATGAACTTCGTGAGTGTAAACCTATCACTCGAACCCGACGGTAGGCAAGCAGCAAGCATTAAAGTAAACAGACTGCTACTTGATGAAAGCACATTCACGAGGCCAGCTTCTGTATGGGACAATGCCATGGTAG